>NW_017309110.1:3201-7971 GCF_000935625.1 Nanorana parkeri | reverse complement strand
CAGTTAAAGGGAAAATGTAACTTTATTGATTCCAAACGGCAACAAATGTATCCGTTCATGGGAAAGATTATCCGAGTTTCTTTATATATACTGTTACGCAACTTCCCGCTGACATAATACAGGTTCGTGTCAATATTTGAAGGTAACGTCACCGTCTGAGCAAACAGATAAGTCGGAGGGCCGGGTACCAGGCAGTGACTTGTGGACGGGTTATATGAGGAGCTATAGAAGCCACTGTGTAACTTATATGACAAATGTCCCGGAATGCCGCCACAGCGCCGCACATGGAAATACAAAGATTTACCACAACCTGACCCCGTTGTATCGAATCCGGCGAGTGTGACACAGTACGCTTCATAGATTATACATTATATATATATACACACACACACACACTATATACACACTGAGTGGCCAGATTATTATGACACCCCATCAGTACTTGGTTGGGCCGCCTGGTGACTCCACGAGATGATGAAAGGTGATGCGAGGAATCTGACACGGCAGTGTTGCCCTTCTGTTGTCTTGTACCAGTCTTGCCCCTCCCCCGTTCTGCCCAAACATTGACTAGTCGCTGGCGGCCACAATTCGCACATTCAGACCCAGATTTTTGGCTGACAGTCCGGTCTTTAAACACTTTAACAATGAGCCGCTCCTGAACATGTAACGCATTCTGCTGTTTTGCTGATACTCGCTCCATGGCTCCGAGCGCCAACAATCATCCCGCGTTCAATCGCGTTGTTTCCCCGTATCTTCAGAAACAAATCACTTCTACTGTCGTGGTAACCAACCCGCTTCCCTATTTATAATGGTCTGGCCCTCTAGCAACTTCAGCGCCAAATTATAGCTAATCTGCCTACAAACGTCAGGTGGTCATAATAAGTGTGTGTGTATGTGTATATATATATATATTAGGGTTGCACAGATACCAAGTACAGTACTCGGTACAATTACGAGTACAAGTACCGATACTTTTGAGCTCCAAGACTACACTAGAGAAAAATTAAAAAGTTAGGAGGCCGCTGTCATGTGTAAGGAGCACACGGAGCGCCCGGGATTTCTACATCTGGGTTTTAATGTACGATTTTGTTTTTATAAATAAAGGGATGCACAGATACCAGTTTTGCAAGTACGAGTACTGATACATTTTTGTTTATTGTCATGTGACAGTTTTTCTACAACAATACAGACTGATGATTTCAGGGCAGTGGTGGAGCGCCAGAGCCCGGTCCCAGCTGCAACCGCTGCAACCCTGGGAGTTCTCATGAAAATGCCCAGTATCTGCACTGGTACTCGAAAAGTATCTGTGCATCCCTAATATATATAGATCAAAAACATGAGTTTTCCATCATTTTGTTCAGCGGGTTCACGTAAATACGCGTCATCTGTTGGAAGTGGTTATACTAAGAACACAGCTGCTGCTGCTTTCTAGTCCCCCAGCCCCCTCCCGGGAGTGGCTCGGCGGGTCTCCCCTGATGGGTCGGAGGGAGGTCAGCAAGCTTCCAGCCGCTGATCTCTCCTCCGATCGCTGGACCCGGAAGCGATGCGCATTACATCACTTCCGGTGTCACTGGGCACATTCTCCGGCTCTTTACAGCCAGGAGAAGAAGCTGGGAAAGCAGATCTCGGCTTCATCAGCTTCTTTGGGGTCCCTAGGTGACATTAGGGGGTCTGAAAGACCTCTGATGTCTCCATAAAGAGGACCTGTCACATTATATTTGCTATTACATAGGGGCTTGTTAGCTCCCTATATGATAGCAATAAAGTTGTGTGTAAAAAAAAAAAAAATTGTGAAAATCAAGTTACAGATAAAAAAAAGTAGAAAAAAAAAATGTTTTAAAGTCCCCCGACCCCCCCCCAGGTGCAAACATAGAACGCAAGCACACGTCGGATGCGCCTACGTGCAAAAAGTAAAAATGCGCCACACGTTACATATCGTCGCGAGCGTCGGAGTGAGAACAATAATTCTCGGGCCATCAATCACTGTTAGCACTAAACTGATGAGTCATAAAAGCATTTAAAGAGTCGCCTACGGGACATTTTGGTTATTGTAGTTTTTTGCGGTTTCACGGACGCACGCAATTTTAAGGCTTGACGTGTTTAGTGTCTATTTCCCAAGCGTGACCCCGTCTCTTATATTTTACCCAAAAAATGGGTATTATATTCTGCTTTTTGTGCCCTAAATTTCATTTTATTGTATTTTATCCTAGAAAAAACTTGTCTGATAAACATTTGCGCAAATACCGTGCAACAGAAAAAATTGCAACTAGCATCTTGTTATCCTACAGGGCCTCTGCGTTCAGAAACTATATATTTATTTGGGGGCCTGAAAAACTGTTTTCTAGGCAAAAATCTATATTTTATCATCATGTGTGTGCAAGTGTAGTAAATTGCTCCGGGCAGCGAGTGGTTAAAGGGATCCATGTTCTCACTCCGAAGAAAACCACACGATGCAAATTGTGCAAAAGATATTTTTACTATGGTAGCAGTGGGGGTGGGGGGAGGAGGGGTATGGTGCTCCCTATAAAAGTGACAAATTGCTTTCTTGGCATTTTTCCATAATACCAATTTTGCCAACTTTTATTCATGAAGATGTTCTGGGAAATCCCATCGCTCATCTTTCCTGGACTCTGACCAAGATGAACCCCTCATATTATGACTAAAACTCAATATTATTAAAAGTATAATAACACCTATTATTAACTAGATCATATTATTTCACTATATTACTCTTATCATTACTGTGGCTAAAAATAAAATGATTATTATTCTTATTTACCCGTGTTTCCCCGAAAATAAGACACTGTCTTATATTTTTTTGGGCTCAAAAAAACACACCAGGTCTTATTTTCGGGTAGGTCTTAATTTTTTTTTTTATGTACAACAATCCACACTTATTCATGTACAAAAATTTGGTGATAAGGGCAATCAGGGGGCGCCGTACCTTTCCAAGAGCAATTTGTTAACCAATCGCTGGCCAGAATGAGCGAAGCGCGCTTTCACTATGGATTCCTCACAGGCGGAGTGCATTTGGTATCACTCCGCCTGTGACAGGAGCCGGTTCTATAGAGGAGACATCGGCTAATGCTGCTCTGCTCCCTCCGGTGCCGCCTCGCTTCCTCTAGCGCCGGCTTCATTGGCACCGCTGATTCTCTCCTGCCTCTCTTCAAGTTCCCCCTTATGCCACCACCGGCCCCGGGAATGGTCACAACTAGGTCTTATTTTCGGGGGAGGTCTTATATTTTAGCAATTCCCAAAAATAGTGTTAGGTCTTATTTTCGGGGTAGGTCTTATTTTCGGGGAAACAGGGTATTTATGCTCTTATTGTGAATAATATTGATTACTATAATCATTATTATAATTATTTAATATTCCTATTAATAAAACTCGCAGAGTAGCTTAATCAGGAAGGGATGGAATAAAAGATCTTTTCAGGAACAATGGATGACTGGATATCTATTTCTGGACTTAAAAACTGCCTTTATTATTATTTATTTTTGTTCAACAATAAGTATCAATCACACCGAGGCCCCAGCAAGTGTCTGGGATCATGACTGTCCATTCGCAGCATTTGGAGCATTCTCGAAAGATTAAAAATGACAGCCGAGACGCACCATGTGATCCCTTCTAGCACGCCGCGCTCATTTATAATGGGAGAATACGGGAAGGGTTATGCGTTGGTTTGATGTTACACAAGGAGGCCGCCATGTAAGACAAGCAGCCCGCCGTGTGTCCAGAAATACATTCAGGCAGCTGAGGGATGTGGAATACATGGGAGGACATGGAACAGGATCGCTGGCATGGAAAGTAACGCATATTTATAGTTACGCACAACGTCAGTTATTAACCAGTTCAGCTCTCACCCCTGTACAGGAAGTCCCCGAGTGCCAGACATCCGACTTACATCCGACACCTACTTACAAACGGAGGCCATTACTGTACAGCGGGGGGCAGTTGCAATGGTACCGCGCTCGTGCCGACGAGGAGCGTCCGCCTCTTTGGGTCTGGTTCGTAGTACTTGTGCGTACATTACAGGAAGTTGGCTCTTGTTAGACGGGCAGATGAGGAGCGCCCACCTCTTCTTCCCGGGTCACTGTGACGTTTTTTACCGCCGTCTGTATTCTCATTAGAAAGATTTAATCTCACTTCCTGTCCTTGAGACAACAGGAAGTGAAAGGAAATCTACCCCATGGAAGGGAAATTCCTGTACGAGTGATCATGGGGGAAAAAGGCGTCACCACTGAAGCTTTATCCCCAATCCTTGTTTTCACGACAACCCAAAATTCTCAAACTTCAGTTGTCACGGGGACAGGAAGTGAGGTGAAATCTTCTGAACAGGGGCACACACAGCAACACGAATCGTAGCCGCGGCCACGATGCGATCGCCCGCACGGGATCGCAAGGCACATTCCGGTGTGGCGAGATCAAAATGCTGCAAGCACTATTTTGATCGCACCGGAACGCACTGCAGGCACAATCCCGTGCGGGCGATCGCATTGCGGCCTCAGGGCTACGGTGCCGTTCACTTCAATGGCCTGCCACGCCCCCTCCAGCCCGGCAAAAAAGTGAGTCGGCCGCAATGCGGGTAGCGCGTTCCCGGTCCGGATTCTGGCCGAAACGCACTGCCTATGGTGTGAACGAACCCTTAACGCAACACTATTAACAAACAAAATTAACAAAAAGAATAAAAACCACAAACAAAAAAGTGTCAATATTAAATGGTCAGAAAAGTAGAAGTAAAAATATAAAAATAAAAAATAGCAGTTAAGG
>NW_017309110.1:2663-3164 GCF_000935625.1 Nanorana parkeri | reverse complement strand
GCAGTTGCAGGTCAACTGCAGATAGAAGCTCCTCCCCTTTTGATCTACAGAAGGATAAAATTAAGAGATACAAAAGTAACAAATGTTACTTTGTATCTCTGAACAATATTTATGAACACTGCGACAGCTGTTGTATTCACACGCAGCAACTCCCGGCTGTCATTTTTACAGCAAGTGCAAAGGGGAGGAGGAACGGGGCGGAAGGACAGGGGGGCACTACGTACGCCCTGTGCACCTCGATAGCGATTTTGTTTGGGGGCCCCAAATCCATAACTGGGTAAACTAATTGTTCATGTGGCTCACATTATTGCAAGATCCCTCTTCCTTTTTTTTTGTAGTTGTTGTTATTGAATTACATTTATTAGGAGGTCTCAAACGCAATCACTGTATCCTAGCAACTGTCAGTGTATAAGCCACATAGGGAGAGCATTGTTTTTAAAGGAGAACTATGAGGGGGGGGGGGGGTTTTCCCCCACCCCCTAAGTTTACCCCGACCGGGGA
>NW_017309110.1:1344-2577 GCF_000935625.1 Nanorana parkeri | reverse complement strand
GTGAGTGTGGGGGGGGTGGATCCCCCCCCCCCGATCCGATCCACCAGCGCTGACTGGCGGAACGGACGGGGGAAGAGGCGGGCACAGCTGCCACTCACGCAGCTGGGTGGATCTCGACATTGATGTCGGGATCCGCTCCGGCTGCGGAGTCTCAGTATACCGCGAGCTGTAGCTCCCTATATACTGAGCCTAGGGTGCCGGGAGGACGCTAGTTTGTGTCCTCCTGTTACCCTAACGAGAACTATGGGGGAAAGCCCTGACCCCATAGTTCTCCTTTAATGAGTTGGCTGACTCCCAGACCTGCAGTGTAAGAAGGGGCGGAGCAAGGACAACCATCGTTCAGGAACAGGAAGCCAAACGAGTGATTATAATGATAAATCAGCCATCCTTCATGTATGTTGTGAGACCTCCATGTAAGACTCTACATACAGTACATATATATATATATCTGTTTACCGTGTCACATGATTTGCATTTCTGCCCATCCAGTCTTGAGATTTACAAAGCTCTGCCCCCACCGCACAGACCTGATTTTTGTCTACTGCAGTTCAGTTACACTGACAGGTCTTGCCCCTCCCCCAGCCTGTGATTGGACAGAAGTATCCTGCGCGCATAAATCGCTATGGCGTTCCCGGCTCTGAGGATTCCCCTAAAACCATTTGGGATTTGACAAAACGTAAAAAAGGGAATAGAAAGGTTTTTTCGGGGATAACCAGGGAATAAATCGCTCACCTCGTGTGCGTCTCGTTGATGTAGATGACATTCCGCAGACCTAGCGAGGGGATGCTGGGGTTGTAGAACTTATCCTGCCACGAAACAGAGGAAAAACTGTGTATTTTATATCATTCACATGTCTAGTGATCAGTCTGGGGGAGGTGCTAAGCATGCAGACCACGCCCCCTAGGTAACGCCCACATGTGATGCTGAACCTCGATGATTGACAGAACTGAAATCCAATGTTGTAAAGGGGCGGGGCCAGCGACAGTCAGGCTGGGGAGGAAAGCGCTTAGATGATGCTGGACGTTCTCCAACCAGGAAATGGTCAGATAGAAGACTGAAGGGAAGGACGGAGGTCAGATAGAAGACTGAAGGGGAGGACGGAGGTCAGATAGAAGACTGAAGGGAAGGACGGAGGTCAGATAGAAGACTGAAGGGAAGGACGGAGGTCAGATAGAAGACTGAAGGGAAGGACGGAGGTCAGATAGAAGACTGAAGGGAAGGACGGAGGTCAGA
>NW_017309110.1:0-858 GCF_000935625.1 Nanorana parkeri | reverse complement strand
ATAGAAGACTGAAGGGAAGGACGGAGGTCAGATAGAAGACTGAAGGGAAGGACGGAGGTCAGATAGAAGACTGAAGGGAAGGACGAAGGTCAGATAGAAGACTGAAGGGGAGGTCAGATAGAAGACTGAAGGGAAGGCCAGATAGAAGACTGAAGGGAAGGCCAGATAGAAGACTGAAGGGAAGGCCAGATAGAAGACTGAAGGGAAGGTGTGATAGTATGTGGGGGTGATATGTGATGCGGTGTGATTGTATGTGGGGGTGATACGTGATGCGGTGTGATTGTATGTGGGGGTGATACGTGATGCGGTGTGATTGTATGTGAGGTGATGACGGTGTGATTGTATGTGGGATGACATGTGACAATGATCCGTCTCGGCCCTCTTACCCGGCTCTGGGGGGTGCACACATAGCAGCAGCGCCCCACGAAGGGCCTCTTCCGGCTCAGCAGGGTCTCTTTCCATTTCAAGGTGGTGGACTTGAAGACAGCCGGGCCGGACATCCTCTCGCCCTGAAATCGTCACGGAGACGGAGAGTGAGCAACACAGGAGGACAAACCCCCCAATATAGACCTATGACAACACTCGGACACATGTAAAGAGATTTTATCTCATTTCCTGTTGCGCCTCCAGGACAGGAAGTAGGAGAAATCTCCCCAATATGACACATACAGAAACAACAAAAATTGTCGTCAGGATTTTAACCCTTCCCAAAAAAAATTTTTACATTGCAAAAGAATTTGTTATTATAAAACATAATACAGCGACCTAAAAATATTTACAATATTATTTTACTATACATATTATTATTGGAAAATATTTAAGAGATTACAAAATATTGATTTAAGTAATCTTTTAGGG
>NW_017309109.1:98780-99230 GCF_000935625.1 Nanorana parkeri | reverse complement strand
TACACCCCCGGGGGCTGCACAGAGTCATACACCCCCGGGGCCGGGCACAGAGTCATACACCCCCGGGGGCGGGCACAGTCATACACCCCCTGGGCGGGCACAGAGTCATACACCCCCGGGGCGGGCACAGAGTCATACACCCCCTGGGCGGGTACAGAGTCATACACCCCCTGGGGGCGGGCACAGAGTCATACACCCCAGGGGCGGGCACAGAGTCATACACCCCGGGGGCGGGCACAGAGTCATACACCCCAGGGGCGGGCACAGAGTCATACACCCCCGGGGTTTTTTTTTCATACCCCCCCTGGGGGCGGGTACAGAGCCATACCCCCCAGGGGCGGGCACAGAGTCATACACCCCGGGGGCGGGCACAGAGTCATACACCCCCGGGGCGGGCACAGAGTCATATACTCCCGGGGCGGTTACAGAGTCATACACCCCCGGGGGCGG
>NW_017309109.1:95910-97019 GCF_000935625.1 Nanorana parkeri | reverse complement strand
GGGGCGGGCACAGAGTCATACACCCCCGGGGGCGGGCACAGAGTCATACACCCCCGGGGCGGGCACAGAGTCATACACCCCCGGGGGCGGGCACAGAGTCATACACCCCCGGGGCGGGGACCGTGGCCCTCGCTGCGTTTGGCGGGAGCTCCGTTGTCATGTATTGGGGTGCTGGTTGCCCCCCAGAACGATTGATGAGTCTCCATTTTGCCCCTCCCCCACAGATGCCCGCTCGGAGGTCTGCACCTCGCCGCCGCTCTTCCACTTCCTGTTGGCATTCACCGTCCTCTTCCTCATACTCGTCCTCACTCTGGTGGCTCTGGCCTGGTGGCGTCTGAGGAGCCGAAGAGCCGGCGGGGCCCGGAGGACGCCGGAGGCCCTGTGGTCCCCTGTCATGATGTCTGAGGTTGAGAAGGAAGATGGGGCGATCCCGGTCACACTGCCAATCACGTTCACCGATGGCGGGAGCCCGGGCAGTCCATGAAATGAGAGACCACCTGACTCCACCCAGAACTGAAATGCCACTCGTGTGGCCCCTCAATTCCTTCATTGTTGTGGCCCTCATGGGGATCTCCATGGCTCCCAGAGATATTAATAAACCGACATTATCTGCCATATTGCCTTCCTATTTATGGATGTGCCTGGAGTAAGAACTGTCTGTATTGCTTCATATCAAGCTTACGCCGATGGGGCCCGGGGCCCCCAGTCCTCACCGCAAAGATTGTGTACAACAAATATTTGTACTATGCTATTAAATCAGTTTTATTACACACGGTGTCCTTGTCCTGTGTGGTTGTATCGCGGAGCTTCCTCTTTTACCCCCCCCCCCCGGGGCCCCTTCCCTGACCATACAATTCAATGCACTAGGAGCTCCTTGGGGGAGGGTCATAGAGACAGAGAGGTGGAGCCAATGTCAGCACAGCACTGCTGAGACCCACTGGCTTCACTTATAGGGCATCCTCCTCTGAGGGGGGAAGGGGATCCCACCTGAGCATCCGCACAGCCCACCTGAGTATCCGCACCGCCCACCTGAGTGTCGGCACCGCCCACCTGAGTGTCCGCACCGCCCACCAGACTCTCCGCACAGCCTACCTGAGTGTCGCCCACCT
>NW_017309109.1:93789-94912 GCF_000935625.1 Nanorana parkeri | reverse complement strand
GTCCCCACCGCCCACCTGAGTGTCGCACCGCCCACCTGAGTGTCGCACCGCCCACCTGAGTGTCGCACCGCCCACCTGAGCGTCCGCCCCGCCCACCTGAGCGTCCGCACAACCCACCTGAGCGTCCGCACAGCCCACCTGAGCGTCCGCACCGCCCACCTGAGTGTACGTACCGCCCACCTGAGTGTCGCTCCGCCCACCTGGAGACATCAGGGCACCAACCCAGAACAACACAGCGTATGCAGCTTCATATTATTTTGTGTTGCTGGGATTTGTAGTCATCTATAGCCGGTCTCCTCCCCTCCCCCGGCTGCCTCTCGGGTTTCACTTGAAGAAAAGGTGGCGACCCCAGCTGGCGCAGAGTGTGGCTCCGCCCACAATGACTAATTCATGGCGATAGAATGTGAGAATCGCCTTTCCGGGGCCACTTCCTGCGATGGACTCTTCATATATAATTCATCCGCCGGGCCCTCCGTCCATTAGAGGAGAGCCTTCCGCTACACCCATCCCCCGCTGACCACAGAGCGCACCCTCCCCCACTCTTCTCTGCTACAGTGTCAGCCTGATGGGGAGTTTCAGCTGGTGTGCAGAGAATGTACAGCTCTGTGCACCGAGACTGCAGAACCTTCCATAGACCCGGAGACCAGCTCTGTGCACTGAGACTGCAGAACCTTCCATAGACCCGGAGACCAGCTCTGTGCACTGAGACCGCAGAGCCTTCCATAGACCCGGAGACCAGCTCTGTGCACTGAGACCGCAGAGCCTTCCATAGACCCGGAGACCAGCTCTGTGCACTGAGACTGCAGAGCCTTCCATAGACCCGGAGACCAGCTCTGTGCACTGAGACCGCAGAACCTTCCATAGACCCGGAGACCAGCTCTGTGCACTGAGACCGCAGAGCCTTCCATAGACCCGGAGACCAGCTCTGTGCACTGAGACAGCAGAACCTTCCATAGACCCGGAGACCAGCTCTGTGCACTGAGACCGCAGAGCCTTCCATAGACCCGGAGACCAGCTCTGTGCACTGAGACAGCAGAACCTTCCATAGACCCGGAGACCAGCTCTGTGCACTGAGACCGCAGAACCTTCCATAGACCCGGAGACCAGCTCTGTGCACTGAGAC
>NW_017309109.1:92989-93777 GCF_000935625.1 Nanorana parkeri | reverse complement strand
TCCAGGTGTCATTGTACCCAGACCATGTTATGCCCGTCACCTCCCAGTGGTCACCATGTCACGGGTGATCGGTGTATGTGTTGCCCCCCCCTTACACCGGCTCTTCAGGCGTCTCTCGGCATTGACTCATCCGGACGCAGTGCCCCCCTCCCCTCCCCCCGGCCTGTAATGGGTGAGAAGCGCGGTGGGAGTGTCACCTCTCTATTTACAGAAAAGCTGCGAAGAGAAAACATTTGCAGAGTCTCCCGGGCACAACATGTCCCTTCCTGTCTCATCCACTCTGCCAGGGCCCCCAGGGGCCCCACCAGCCTGCTTAATGTTCTTATCCTGTATGTATGGACTTTGCACAGTACAACTTCCCTTTTCCTGGCATGCTGTGATTGGGATTCGGGATGCAGTGATTGGGATTCGGGATGCAGTGATTGGGATTCGGGATGCAGTGATTGGGATTCTGGGATTCAGGATATTCATGGCACGCAGTGATTGGGATTCGGGATATTCCTGGGATGCAGTGATTGGGATTCTGGGATTCGGGATGCAGTGATTGGGATTCGGGATATTCATGGCACGCAGTGATTGGGATTCGGGATATTCCTGGGATGCAGTGATTGGGATTCTGGGATTCGGGATTCAGTGATTGGGATTCGGGATATTCATGGCACGCAGTGATTGGGATTCGGGATATTCATGGCACGCAGGGATGTAGAGATGACTATTTTTGCATTGTGACAGATGGGATGCACTTGGCAGCTGCAGTCAGGGGGTGGCAGTTGCCATGGTTGGGGGGG
>NW_017309109.1:87837-88462 GCF_000935625.1 Nanorana parkeri | reverse complement strand
CCCCCCCCCTTACACCGGCTCTTCAGGCGTCTCTCGGCATTGACTCATCCGGACGCAGTGCCCCCCTCCCCTCCCCCCGGCCTGTAATGGGTGAGAAGCGCGGTGGGAGTGTCACCTCTCTATTTACAGAAAAGCTGCGAAGAGAAAACATTTGCAGAGTCTCCCGGGCACAACATGTCCCTTCCTGTCTCATTCACTCTGCCAGGGCCCCCAGGGGCCCCACCAGCCTGCTTAATGTTCTTATCCTGTATGTATGGACTTTGCACAGTACAACTTCCCTTTTCCTGGCATGCTGTGATTGGGATTCGGGATGCAGTGATTGGGATTCGGGATGCAGTGATTGGGATTCGGGATATTCATGGCACGCAGTGATTGGGATTCGGGATATTCCTGGGATGCAGTGATTGGGATTCTGGGATTCGGGATGCAGTGATTGGGATTCGGGATATTCATGGCACGCAGTGATTGGGATTCGGGATATTCCTGGGATGCAGTGATTGGGATTCTGGGATTCGGGATTCGGTGATTGGGCTTCGGGATATTCATGGCACGCAGTGATTGGGATTCGGGATATTCATGGCACGCAGGGATGTAGAGATGACTATTTTTGCATTGTGACAGATGG
>NW_017309109.1:81780-87817 GCF_000935625.1 Nanorana parkeri | reverse complement strand
TTCCTCGGATTCCTCTAAATTTGTGGAATGTAGAGATTCCTCCTGCGGTCAGTGTTGGATGATCAGGTCAGGTGACCAGAAATGTATTTGTTGTATACGAGATGTAGATATTCCATGATATGTGGTGAGATTTGATTCCGATATCGGGAAGGGGGGAGGGGGTTATCACCAAATAATACAACAGATGTAGACGGAGCCGGTTGTACGTCAATCATGGACAATCTGCTCAAAACACCAACCGCCCGATATGATGGAGACACAATACTCCCCCTCCCCGCATTCCAGATCTGATGTTGCTGTGTCCTCTATATGAAGGGCGGATGGTGTCCTTGGTTTGGGGGGTCTCCTCTCTGAGGGGTGAATGGTGTTGTGAGGTGGATGGTATGCCGGTGGTGGAATGTCCCCTCTATGTGGGATGGATGGTATCCTGGTATTGGGGTATCTCCATTATGAGGGGAGGATGATATCCCAGTGGTGGGGTGACTCTGCGGGGATGGATGGTATCCTGGTATTGGGGTATCTCCATTATGAGGGGAGGATGATATCCCAGTGATTGGGCGAGTCCGTGCGGGTGGATAGTATCCCAGTGGTGGGGTGTCTCCTCTATGTGGGATGCACTATGTTGAGGTTTTGGGGTGTCTCCTCTATAAGGGGTGTATGGTATCCCAGTGGTGGGGTCCCCCCCCTATATGGGGTGGATTGTATGCTAGCAGTGGGGTGTCCCCCCTATATGGGGTGGATTGTATGCTGGCAGTGGGGTGTCCCCGCTATATGGGGTGGATTGTATGCTGGCAGTGGGGTGTCCCCCCTATATGGGGTGGAGGGTATCCCAGTGGTGAGGTGTTGCCTCTACGTGGGGAGGATAGTCTTGGGGTGGTAGGGCGTCTCCTCTGTGTAAAGGGGTTTTGTTGAGGTTACAACATATCCTGGTAATGGGATGTCTCTTCTTTGAAGGGGTGAATGGTATCCTGGCGGTGGGGTGTCTCCTCTATGAGGGGTGTATGGTATCCTGGCGGTGGGGTGCCTCCTCTAGGAGAGGTGTATGGTATCCTGGCGGTGGGGTGCCTCCTCTAGGAGAGGTGTATGGTATCCTGGCGGTGGGGTGCCTCCTCTAGGAGAGGTGTATGGTATCCTGGCGGTGGGGTGCCTCCTCTAGGAGAGGTGTATGGTATCCTGGCGGTGGGGTGCCTCCTCTAGGAGAGGTGTATGGTATCCTGGCGGTGGGGTGCCTCCTCTAGGAGAGGTGTATGGTATCCTGGCGGTGGGGTGCCTCCTCTAGGAGAGGTGTATGGTATCCTGGCGGTGGGGTGCCTCCTCTAGGAGAGGTGTATGGTATCCTGGCGGTGGGGTGCCTCCTCTAGGAGAGGTGTATGGTATCCTGGCGGTGGGGTGCCTCCTCTAGGAGAGGTGTATGGTATCCTGGCGGTGGGGTGCCTCCTCTAGGAGAGGTGTATGGTATCCTGGCGGTGGGGTGCCTCCTCTAGGAGAGGTGTATGGTATCCTGGCGGTGGGGTGCCTCCTCTAGGAGAGGTGTATGGTATCCTGGCGGTGGGGTGCCTCCTCTAGGAGAGGTGTATGGTATCCTGGCGGTGGGGTGCCTCCTCTAGGAGAGGTGTATGGTATCCTGGCGGTGGGGTGCCTCCTCTAGGAGAGGTGTATGGTATCCTGGCGGTGGGGTGCCTCCTCTAGGAGAGGTGTATGGTATCCTGGCGGTGGGGTGCCTCCTCTAGGAGAGGTGTATGGTATCCTGGCGGTGGGGTGCCTCCTCTAGGAGAGGTGTATGGTATCCTGGCGGTGGGGTGCCTCCTCTAGGAGAGGTGTATGGTATCCTGGCGGTGGGGTGCCTCCTCTAGGAGAGGTGTATGGTATCCTGGCGGTGGGGTGCCTCCTCTAGGAGAGGTGTATGGTATCCTGGCGGTGGGGTGCCTCCTCTAGGAGAGGTGTATGGTATCCTGGCGGTGGGGTGCCTCCTCTAGGAGAGGTGTATGGTATCCTGGCGGTGGGGTGCCTCCTCTAGGAGAGGTGTATGGTATCCTGGCGGTGGGGTGCCTCCTCTAGGAGAGGTGTATGGTATCCTGGCGGTGGGGTGCCTCCTCTAGGAGAGGTGTATGGTATCCTGGCGGTGGGGTGCCTCCTCTAGGAGAGGTGTATGGTATCCTGGCGGTGGGGTGCCTCCTCTAGGAGAGGTGTATGGTATCCTGGCGGTGGGGTGCCTCCTCTAGGAGAGGTGTATGGTATCCTGGCGGTGGGGTGCCTCCTCTAGGAGAGGTGTATGGTATCCTGGCGGTGGGGTGCCTCCTCTAGGAGAGGTGTATGGTATCCTGGCGGTGGGGTGCCTCCTCTAGGAGAGGTGTATGGTATCCTGGCGGTGGGGTGCCTCCTCTAGGAGAGGTGTATGGTATCCTGGCGGTGGGGTGCCTCCTCTAGGAGAGGTGTATGGTATCCTGGCGGTGGGGTGCCTCCTCTAGGAGAGGTGTATGGTATCCTGGCGGTGGGGTGCCTCCTCTAGGAGAGGTGTATGGTATCCTGGCGGTGGGGTGCCTCCTCTAGGAGAGGTGTATGGTATCCTGGCGGTGGGGTGCCTCCTCTAGGAGAGGTGTATGGTATCCTGGCGGTGGGGTGCCTCCTCTAGGAGAGGTGTATGGTATCCTGGCGGTGGGGTGCCTCCTCTAGGAGAGGTGTATGGTATCCTGGCGGTGGGGTGCCTCCTCTAGGAGAGGTGTATGGTATCCTGGCGGTGGGGTGCCTCCTCTAGGAGAGGTGTATGGTATCCTGGCGGTGGGGTGCCTCCTCTAGGAGAGGTGTATGGTATCCTGGCGGTGGGGTGCCTCCTCTAGGAGAGGTGTATGGTATCCTGGCGGTGGGGTGCCTCCTCTAGGAGAGGTGTATGGTATCCTGGCGGTGGGGTGCCTCCTCTAGGAGAGGTGTATGGTATCCTGGCGGTGGGGTGCCTCCTCTAGGAGAGGTGTATGGTATCCTGGCGGTGGGGTGCCTCCTCTAGGAGAGGTGTATGGTATCCTGGCGGTGGGGTGCCTCCTCTAGGAGAGGTGTATGGTATCCTGGCGGTGGGGTGCCTCCTCTAGGAGAGGTGTATGGTATCCTGGCGGTGGGGTGCCTCCTCTAGGAGAGGTGTATGGTATCCTGGCGGTGGGGTGCCTCCTCTAGGAGAGGTGTATGGTATCCTGGCGGTGGGGTGCCTCCTCTAGGAGAGGTGTATGGTATCCTGGCGGTGGGGTGCCTCCTCTAGGAGAGGTGTATGGTATCCTGGCGGTGGGGTGCCTCCTCTAGGAGAGGTGTATGGTATCCTGGCGGTGGGGTGCCTCCTCTAGGAGAGGTGTATGGTATCCTGGCGGTGGGGTGCCTCCTCTAGGAGAGGTGTATGGTATCCTGGCGGTGGGGTGCCTCCTCTAGGAGAGGTGTATGGTATCCTGGCGGTGGGGTGCCTCCTCTAGGAGAGGTGTATGGTATCCTGGCGGTGGGGTGCCTCCTCTAGGAGAGGTGTATGGTATCCTGGCGGTGGGGTGCCTCCTCTAGGAGAGGTGTATGGTATCCTGGCGGTGGGGTGCCTCCTCTAGGAGAGGTGTATGGTATCCTGGCGGTGGGGTGCCTCCTCTAGGAGAGGTGTATGGTATCCTGGCGGTGGGGTGCCTCCTCTAGGAGAGGTGTATGGTATCCTGGCGGTGGGGTGCCTCCTCTAGGAGAGGTGTATGGTATCCTGGCGGTGGGGTGCCTCCTCTAGGAGAGGTGTATGGTATCCTGGCGGTGGGGTGCCTCCTCTAGGAGAGGTGTATGGTATCCTGGCGGTGGGGTGCCTCCTCTAGGAGAGGTGTATGGTATCCTGGCGGTGGGGTGCCTCCTCTAGGAGAGGTGTATGGTATCCTGGCGGTGGGGTGCCTCCTCTAGGAGAGGTGTATGGTATCCTGGCGGTGGGGTGCCTCCTCTAGGAGAGGTGTATGGTATCCTGGCGGTGGGGTGCCTCCTCTAGGAGAGGTGTATGGTATCCTGGCGGTGGGGTGCCTCCTCTAGGAGAGGTGTATGGTATCCTGGCGGTGGGGTGCCTCCTCTAGGAGAGGTGTATGGTATCCTGGCGGTGGGGTGCCTCCTCTAGGAGAGGTGTATGGTATCCTGGCGGTGGGGTGCCTCCTCTAGGAGAGGTGTATGGTATCCTGGCGGTGGGGTGCCTCCTCTAGGAGAGGTGTATGGTATCCTGGCGGTGGGGTGCCTCCTCTAGGAGAGGTGTATGGTATCCTGGCGGTGGGGTGCCTCCTCTAGGAGAGGTGTATGGTATCCTGGCGGTGGGGTGCCTCCTCTAGGAGAGGTGTATGGTATCCTGGCGGTGGGGTGCCTCCTCTAGGAGAGGTGTATGGTATCCTGGCGGTGGGGTGCCTCCTCTAGGAGAGGTGTATGGTATCCTGGCGGTGGGGTGCCTCCTCTAGGAGAGGTGTATGGTATCCTGGCGGTGGGGTGCCTCCTCTAGGAGAGGTGTATGGTATCCTGGCGGTGGGGTGCCTCCTCTAGGAGAGGTGTATGGTATCCTGGCGGTGGGGTGCCTCCTCTAGGAGAGGTGTATGGTATCCTGGCGGTGGGGTGCCTCCTCTAGGAGAGGTGTATGGTATCCTGGCGGTGGGGTGCCTCCTCTAGGAGAGGTGTATGGTATCCTGGCGGTGGGGTGCCTCCTCTAGGAGAGGTGTATGGTATCCTGGCGGTGGGGTGCCTCCTCTAGGAGAGGTGTATGGTATCCTGGCGGTGGGGTGCCTCCTCTAGGAGAGGTGTATGGTATCCTGGCGGTGGGGTGCCTCCTCTAGGAGAGGTGTATGGTATCCTGGCGGTGGGGTGCCTCCTCTAGGAGAGGTGTATGGTATCCTGGCGGTGGGGTGCCTCCTCTAGGAGAGGTGTATGGTATCCTGGCGGTGGGGTGCCTCCTCTAGGAGAGGTGTATGGTATCCTGGCGGTGGGGTGCCTCCTCTAGGAGAGGTGTATGGTATCCTGGCGGTGGGGTGCCTCCTCTAGGAGAGGTGTATGGTATCCTGGCGGTGGGGTGCCTCCTCTAGGAGAGGTGTATGGTATCCTGGCGGTGGGGTGCCTCCTCTAGGAGAGGTGTATGGTATCCTGGCGGTGGGGTGCCTCCTCTAGGAGAGGTGTATGGTATCCTGGCGGTGGGGTGCCTCCTCTAGGAGAGGTGTATGGTATCCTGGCGGTGGGGTGCCTCCTCTAGGAGAGGTGTATGGTATCCTGGCGGTGGGGTGCCTCCTCTAGGAGAGGTGTATGGTATCCTGGCGGTGGGGTGCCTCCTCTAGGAGAGGTGTATGGTATCCTGGCGGTGGGGTGCCTCCTCTAGGAGAGGTGTATGGTATCCTGGCGGTGGGGTGCCTCCTCTAGGAGAGGTGTATGGTATCCTGGCGGTGGGGTGCCTCCTCTAGGAGAGGTGTATGGTATCCTGGCGGTGGGGTGCCTCCTCTAGGAGAGGTGTATGGTATCCTGGCGGTGGGGTGTCTCCTCTATGAGGGGTGTATGGTATCCTGGTGTTGGGGTGTCTACTCTTTGTGGGGAGGATAGAGTCGGGGTGCTGGGATTTCCCCTTTATGAGAGGTAAATAGTATCCTGGTTTTGGGGTGTCTCCTCTAGGAGGGGTGTTGGGTGACCCGGGGGCTGGGTGTCCCCTGTATTTGATGTTGGGTCTCTCTTGTGGCCGTGCTCTCCCTTCTTCCGGTTCCAGTGACGTATGTGGAAGGTTAGGATACAATGGATACATTTCATCGGGAACGGAAACATAATTACGAGTCCGAATGTCCCCAATCTCCAGCTCTCCACACCTGGAGGGCCGTGGATGAGCGGGGTTGTCTCTGGTGATGAGGGGGGCTGTCTCTGGTGATGAGGGGGTTGTCTCAGGCTGGGGGAGGGCTGCTTCTAGAGGTGTGTCTGGGCTTGGCTGCTTTCATTGTCAGTTGAGTCGCCTTCATCTGTGTGAGCTGCAGTCCAGCTGGCTGGGGACAGGACATGTATGTACTGTGTGTGTGTGTGTGTGTGTGTGCTGTGT
>NW_017309109.1:80463-81727 GCF_000935625.1 Nanorana parkeri | reverse complement strand
CCCCTGCGAGCCCCATGGTTGCCCTGCGTGTCCCCTGTGAGCCCCATGGTTGCCCTGCGTGTCCCCTGTGAGCCCCATGGTTGCCCTGCGTGTCCCCTGTGAGCCCCATGGTTGCCCTGCGTGTCCCCTGTGAGCCCCATGGTTGCCCTGCGTGTCTCCTGTGAGCCCCATGGTTGCCCTACGTGTCTCCTGTGAGCCCCATGGTTGCCCTGCGTGTCCCCTGGGTGCCCTACGTGTCTCCTGTGAGCCCCATGGTTGCCCTACGTGTCTCCTGTGAGCCCCATGGTTGCCCTGTGTGCTCATGTTGTGAGTCTGGCCATTGTGTGTTGTGATTGTGCGTTGCACGCAGTGCTCTCCTCCCCTCCTCCCTGGTGCTGTACTCTTTGTATGGTGTTTTGTAGTTCAGCATGTTGTGTATTGCCGCTTGCACTGATTTGCTGTGTGTATAGAGTGAATGGGGCCCCATGTGGGTATCCGGAGCCCCCCGTTTACAATTCCCCTATTGTGTCTTCCAGGACCGGGCTGGGCTCTCGCTGCCTCTGCTGACCTCTAACCTTCGGACCTCTTTTTGTACTGGAGTGACTGGTTGAAGCCCCCCAGGACACACATGGCATTGTGTGCCCCCCCCCACCATGGGCACGGCTGGCATCTGGCTGCTCCTGGCCGGGATCCTGGCAGTTGGTGAGTGCCCGGCTTATCATGGACATGTACGGGAGATGAATTCTGGGTAGAGGGGCGGCTGCTCGGTGTCACGAAGGGTTAATGGGCATCCATGACAAGACGCTGAACAGATGTTGGCACTTGTGGAGCCCTGACGAGGTGGGCGTTAATCCTGGCATGGGCTGGCACTGTCAGGGTTAATCCTGCTCTGGTGGGCAGATGTTGGTGGGGGGACGCCGTGCCGCTCGCTCTGATTACATGAGGGTTACTGGACGTGAAGGGTTCATGGCCAGATGGCGCTTGTGTCCTACAGAGAGGAGTCAATCCTGTCTGCTTCGCTGTATGAAGGGTTAATACGCCTATGTGCACCGAACTGTTCTGGTTGGCTAAGAAGGGGTTAATCTAAAAGTCTCTTTCGGGGTCAATACTGCCGTGACAAACTTGCTGTCTGGCGCTGAAATAGTTAATACGATTTCTGGTATACGTATGGCATCTCAGGAGTTAATATGGACACTGCCTGGTGTATGAAGGGTTAATGTGGCATGACCTACACATGGGTTTCATTGCTCTGTGTGAGCCCATCGGAGAAAGTTTGCGTCATGTG
>NW_017309109.1:76102-76665 GCF_000935625.1 Nanorana parkeri | reverse complement strand
CTGCTCCTGGCCGGGATCCTGGCAGTTGGTGAGTGCCCGGCTTATCATGGACATGTACGGGAGATGAATTCTGGGTAGAGGGGCGGCTGCTCGGTGTCACGAAGGGTTAATGGGCATCCATGACAAGACGCTGAACAGATGTTGGCACTTGTGGAGCCCTGACGAGGTGGGCGTTAATCCTGGCATGGGCTGGCACTGTCAGGGTTAATCCTGCTCTGGTGGGCAGATGTTGGTGGGGGGACGCCGTGCCGCTCGCTCTGATTACATGAGGGTTACTGGACGTGAAGGGTTCATGGCCAGATGGCGCTTGTGTCCTACAGAGAGGAGTCAATCCTGTCTGCTTCGCTGTATGAAGGGTTAATACGCCTATGTGCACCGAACTGTTCTGGTTGGCTAAGAGGGGGTTAATCTAAAAGTCTCTTTCGGGGTCAATACTGCCGTGACAAACTTGCTGTCTGGCGCTGAAATAGGTAATACGATTTTTGGTATACGTATGGCATCTCAGGAGTTAATATGGACACTGCCTGGTGTATGAAGGGTTAATGTGGCATGACCTACACATG
>NW_017309109.1:69888-76046 GCF_000935625.1 Nanorana parkeri | reverse complement strand
TAGCATGGGCAAATGTAGACACTGGAGCGGTGAGTACACAAAGGGTTAATATGGTCCCCCAGCGGTTAGGTGCCGGGATAAATCTCTTGATGCTGCTGAAAACAGAAATGGGTAATGTCGTATCTGGTTATTGCTGAATGGCAAGGAAAGGGTTAACGTATTATGTGATACAGTGTTGCGGCGTTATAACTTACTGGATATTGTGAGATCAGTTATTATAGCATTGGATACATGGCTGTGGGCAGCAAGGAAAGGGTTAATGTGATATCGGATACATGGCTGTGGGCAGCAAGGAAAGGGTTAATGTGATATCGGGTGCATGGCTGTGGGCAGCAAGGAAAGGGTTAATGTGATATCGGGTGCATGGCTGTGGGCAGCAAGGAAAGGGTTAATGTGATATCGGGTGCATGGCTGTGGGCAGCAAGGAAAGGGTTAATGTGATATCGGTTACATGGCTGTGGCCAGCAGGGAAAGGGTTAATGTGATATCGCTTGCATGGCTGTGGCCAGCAGGGAAAGGGTTAATGTGATGTCGGATGCGTGGCTGTGGCCAGCAAGGAAAGGGTTAATGTGATGTCGGATGCGTGGCTGTGGCCAGCAAGGAAAGGGTTAATGTGATGTCGGATGCGTGGCTGTGGCCAGCAGGGAAAGGGTTAATGTGATGTCGGATGCGTGGCTGTGGCCAGTAGGGAAAGGGTTAATGTGATGTCGGATGCGTGGCTGTGGCCAGCAAGGAAAGGGTTAATGTGATGTCGGATGCGTGGCTGTGGCCAGCAAGGAAAGGGTTAATGTGATGTCGGATGCGTGGCTGTGGCCAGCAGGGAAAGGGTTAATGTGATGTCGGATGCGTGGCTGTGGCCAGCAAGGAAAGGGTTAATGTGATGTCGGATGCGTGGCTGTGGCCAGCAAGGAAAGGGTTAATGTGATGTCGGATGCGTGGCTGTGGCCAGCAGGGAAAGGGTTAATGTGATGTCGGATGCGTGGCTGTGGCCAGCAAGGAAAGGGTTAATGTGATGTCGGATGCGTGGCTGTGGCCAGCAAGGAAAGGGTTAATGTGATGTCGGATGCGTGGCTGTGGCCAGCAGGGAAAGGGTTAATGTGATGTCGGATGCGTGGCTGTGGCCAGCAAGGAAAGGGTTAATGTGATGTCGGATGCGTGGCTGTGGCCAGTAGGGAAAGGGTTAATGTGATGTCGGATGCGTGGCTGTGGCCAGCAAGGAAAGGGTTAATGTGATGTCGGATGCGTGGCTGTGGCCAGCAAGGAAAGGGTTAATGTGATGTCGGATGCGTGGCTGTGGCCAGCAGGGAAAGGGTTAATGTGATGTCGGATGCGTGGCTGTGGCCAGCAAGGAAAGGGTTAATGTGATGTCGGATGCGTGGCTGTGGCCAGCAAGGAAAGGGTTAATGTGATGTCGGATGCGTGGCTGTGGCCAGCAAGGAAAGGGTTAATGTGATGTCGGATGCGTGGCTGTGGCCAGCAGGGAAAGGGTTAATGTGATGTCGGACGCGTGGCTGTGGCCAGCAGGGAAAGGGTTAATGTGATGTCGGACGCGTGGCTGTGGCCAGTAGGGAAAGGGTTAATGTGATGTCGGACGCGTGGCTGTGGCCAGTAGGGAAAGGGTTAATGTGATGTCGGACGCGTGGCTGTGGCCAGCAGGGAAAGGGTTAATGTGATGTCGGACGCGTGGCTGTGGCCAGTAGGGAAAGGGTTAATGTGATGTCGGACGCGTGGCTGTGGCCAGTAGGGAAAGGGTTAATGTGATGTCGGACGCGTGGCTGTGGCCAGCAGGGAAAGGGTTAATGTGATGTCGGACGCGTGGCTGTGGCCAGTAGGGAAAGGGTTAATGTGATGTCGGACGCGTGGCTGTGGCCAGTAGGGAAAGGGTTAATGTGATGTCGGACGCGTGGCTGTGGCCAGTAGGGAAAGGGTTAATGTGATGTCGGACGCGTGGCTGTGGCCAGTAGGGAAAGGGTTAATGTGATGTCGGACGCGTGGCTGTGGCCAGTAGGGAAAGGGTTAATGTGATGTCGGACGCGTGGCTGTGGCCAGCAGGGAAAGGGTTAATGTGATGTCGGACGCGTGGCTGTGGCCAGTAGGGAAAGGGTTAATGTGATGTCGGACGCGTGGCTGTGACCAGTAGGGAAAGGGTTAATGTGATGTCGGACGCGTGGCTGTGGCCAGCAGGGAAAGGGTTAATGTGATGTCGGACGCGTGGCTGTGACCAGTAGGGAAAGGGTTAATGTGATGTCGGACGCGTGGCTGTGGCCAGTAGGGAAAGGGTTAATGTGATGTCGGACGCGTGGCTGTGGCCAGCAGGGAAAGGGTTAATGTGATGTCGGACGCGTGGCTGTGGCGCTGCGCGGTGTTCCGGAATCGCTACAAATAATTTTTGAACCCCTTTGGGCTGTTCTCACCGCTAATGGTGTCTGGCGTGGCAGGAGGGTGATCAGGGTGTTGGGTCCAGTTCTCTACTGTATGGCACAGAAGAGGTTAAAGTTCTCGCCTGCTTGGCACTGAAGGGGTCAATAGAGGGGCTGTGGCAATGCCTGGCACTGGAGGGGTTAATAGGGATGAGGGGGACTGTGGTGACGCTTGGCACTGGAGGGGTTAATAGGGATGAGGGGGACTGTGGTGACGCCTGGCACTGGAGGGGTTAATAGGGATGAGGGGGACTGTGGTGACGCTTGGCACTGGAGGGGTTAATAGGGATGAGGGGGACTGTGGTGACGCCTGGCACTGGAGGGGTTAATAGCGATGAGGGGGACTGTGGTGACGCCTGGCACTGGAGGGGTTAATAGGGATGAGGGGGACTGTGGTGACGCCTGGCACTGGAGGGGTTAAAACACACCTCAGTCTGGGTACAGCGGTGATTCAGGACTGAGTCAGGGACAGACATCCTTCCTCTCACATACCTCACCCTGAGTGTGATCCTCCAACGCAGGTATGTTCCTTCCCCTTCCACTACCCCGCACACCCCTGAGAGGACCACCGGCACCACATGGGAGGGGGGGGGGGCTTCCTGAGGGGAGGAGCCTGGTTCCTGGGTCACAAATTATCGTCATTTCATTGTATAGCCTTATGAGCAACCAACCCGCTGCCCCCACCATCCCTGTGCTTGCCCATTATGAGGGGCCCCCACCATCCCTGTGCTGAGTTCCCGGGTCTGTACACCCGCTGTGCCCATTATGAGGGGCTCCCTCCATCCCTGTGCTGAGTTCCTGGGTCTGTACCCCCGCTGTGCCCATTATGAGGGGCCCCCACCATCCCTGTGCTGAGTTCCCGGCTCCGCCCACCCGCTGTGCCCATTATGAGGGGCCCCCCACCATCCCTGTGCTGAGTAATATAGAATGTTGCTAGAGAAGTGAGACTTCATAGTGGGTGGAGACAAAGCCAGGTAATGGATGACAAAGCCTGTCGGCGGCGGGGAGGTCTCTTGGTATGGAAGGCTCCTCCATTATTTCGGGGTTGTTTGTAGTCTTCAGATGGACTGCGGTGGGCTGTGCGGGGACGGCTGTTGCTGTAAACAGGCGCCATGTGGTTCACTAGAAGGCTGCCGAGGTCCCCAGAAAGCACGGGGTCCGAGGTGGGCTGTCCGGGTGAGCTGTGTGAGGTCTGAGGTGGGGTCCGGGGTGGGCTGTGTGAGGTCTGAGGTGGGGTCCGGGGTGGGCTGTGCGGGGTCCGAGGTGGGCTGTGCGGGGCCTGAGGTGGGGTCCGGGGTGGGCTGTGCGGGGCCTGAGGTGGGGTCCGGGGTGGGCTGTGCGGGGCCTGAGGTGGGGTCCGGGGTGGGCTGTGCGGGGCCTGAGGTGGGGTCCGGGGTGGGCTGTGCGGGGCCTGAGGTGGGGTCCGGGGTGGGCTGTGCGGGGCCTGAGGTGGGGTCCGGGGTGGGCTGTGCGGGGCCTGAGGTGGGGTCCGGGGTGGGCTGTGCGGGGCCTGAGGTGGGGTCCGGGGTGGGCTGTGCGGGGCCTGAGGTGGGGTCCGGGGTGGGCTGTGCGGGGCCTGAGGTGGGGTCCGGGGTGGGCTGTGCGGGGCCTGAGGTGGGGTCCGGGGTGGGCTGTGCGGGGCCTGAGGTGGGGTCCGGGGTGGGCTGTGCGGGGCCTGAGGTGGGGTCCGGGGTGGGCTGTGCGGGGCCTGAGGTGGGGTCCGGGGTGGGCTGTGCGGGGCCTGAGGTGGGGTCCGGGGTGGGCTGTGCGGGGCCTGAGGTGGGGTCCGGGGTGGGCTGTGCGGGGCCTGAGGTGGGGTCCGGGGTGGGCTGTGCGGGGCCTGAGGTGGGGTCCGGGGTGGGCTGTGCGGGGCCTGAGGTGGGGTCCGGGGTGGGCTGTGCGGGGCCTGAGGTGGGGTCCGGGGTGGGCTGTGCGGGGCCTGAGGTGGGGTCCGGGGTGGGCTGTGCGGGGCCTGAGGTGGGGTCCGGGGTGGGCTGTGCGGGGCCTGAGGTGGGGTCCGGGGTGGGCTGTGCGGGGCCTGAGGTGGGGTCCGGGGTGGGCTGTGCGGGGCCTGAGGTGGGGTCCGGGGTGGGCTGTGCGGGGCCTGAGGTGGGGTCCGGGGTGGGCTGTGCGGGGCCTGAGGTGGGGTCCGGGGTGGGCTGTGCGGGGCCTGAGGTGGGGTCCGGGGTGGGCTGTGCGGGGCCTGAGGTGGGGTCCGGGGTGGGCTGTGCGGGGCCTGAGGTGGGGTCCGGGGTGGGCTGTGCGGGGCCTGAGGTGGGGTCCGGGGTGGGCTGTGCGGGGCCTGAGGTGGGGTCCGGGGTGGGCTGTGCGGGGCCTGAGGTGGGGTCCGGGGTGGGCTGTGCGGGGCCTGAGGTGGGGTCCGGGGTGGGCTGTGCGGGGCCTGAGGTGGGGTCCGGGGTGGGCTGTGCGGGGCCTGAGGTGGGGTCCGGGGTGGGCTGTGCGGGGCCTGAGGTGGGGTCCGGGGTGGGCTGTGCGGGGCCTGAGGTGGGGTCCGGGGTGGGCTGTGCGGGGCCTGAGGTGGGGTCCGGGGTGGGCTGTGCGGGGCCTGAGGTGGGGTCCGGGGTGGGCTGTGCGGGGCCTGAGGTGGGGTCCGGGGTGGGCTGTGCGGGGCCTGAGGTGGGGTCCGGGGTGGGCTGTGCGGGGCCTGAGGTGGGGTCCGGGGTGGGCTGTGCGGGGCCTGAGGTGGGGTCCGGGGTGGGCTGTGCGGGGCCTGAGGTGGGGTCCGGGGTGGGCTGTGCGGGGCCTGAGGTGGGGTCCGGGGTGGGCTGTGCGGGGCCTGAGGTGGGGTCCGGGGTGGGCTGTGCGGGGCCTGAGGTGGGGTCCGGGGTGGGCTGTGTGAGGTGGGCTGTGCGGGGTCCGGGGTGGGCTGTGCGAGGTCTCAGCAGGAGTCTGAAGGGTTTCACGGGCAGGTGCTGGCGGTGGGGCTCCCCAGGAAGGAGATGTGTGGGCCGTTGCTGTAAACGAGCGCCGTGTGCGTCACCGGGAGACTGCCGAGGTCCCCAGAAAGAGCGGGACCTCAGGTAGCCCCTTCTGTTTATAAATGTAAAGCCCCAGCGTCGGCGTTTAGTATTGGGGCCTCTTCCAGAGGACTCGTACACTATGCCCGGTATCGGTGCGTCTCTAGTCAGTTGCTCACCCTGCCGGCGGCACCCCTCCCCCCTGGACGTGCGTTATGTAAATGAGCCCCTTTGTACTGCGCTCCTCTCCGGCAGCTGCGGACGCTCCAGCTGTGCGTCTCTCCAGCAGCCGAGAGGGATCTGATCGCTGAGGTCGTAGCTGTGTAAACACGGGATGTTTATCCCCGGAGATGTCGCTGTTCCTGTTTTATTTGTGGTCGCGGTACGGGCGGACGCCGCACATGTGATCGGTTGTGGTCTGGCGCACGCTCTTCCTCCTCTGCGGCTTCCTGACATTCTTTGTCTCCCATATAAGCAGCAACAACAGGTCCTCTTCACATCTGCATTCAGTCGTCGCAGGAGAACTCCATCTACAACTTGCTGGATTCAGTTCAGCACACCTGATTGAATTCTGCCTGAATGCTGAGTGCTGCCTGTGCATCTCTCCCAGGGACTGAAACATGTCACTGTGTTAGTAGAGGATGACGGCAGAATTTAGTGTTTGATTATCCTTTCTCTCTCTCCAGCAACTCTTCATCAGTCTGTACAGATGCTCTCATTGAGGGTGTGTGGTGGTATGGTGGGTCTCTGAGGGTGTGTG
>NW_017309109.1:68069-69028 GCF_000935625.1 Nanorana parkeri | reverse complement strand
GGGTGTGTGGTGGTATGGTGGGTCTCTGAGGGCGTGTGGTGCTACGGCGGGTCTCTGGGGTGGTATGGTGGGTCTCTGATGTCATGCGTTTCCTGCCAGAACCCCAAGGTCACGCTCGGTATAGAGGTCACTGCGGTGACACGTGGAAGGTCAGGCGGCGCTCTCGTCGGTGGAGCCGCGATGGATCAGCCGTCACTCGGGGGACGAGTTTTATTGTCTCCTTGGAAGGCGGCGAGTGTCATATCGATCCGCGGCTCTCTGATGAATATTTCATGTCCTCCTAATGTATGGAAGAGCCGGAGGTCAGCCTGAGTTATATCTGTACCGGGATCGGCGTCCCTGCCGGGGGCCAGGCGAGGGCCACAGGGGGCCGGCCGGGCGTATTAGACATCTGATGGCGTTCAGGGTGCCGCCGCCTGAGAGCCGCACAACGTTCAGATATCATCGATTAGTACAACCCGTCCGGCGATTTCCCTTCCCCAGAACATCTTCCCCAACTTCCTGTCAGGAATTGTACGGTATCTGTGCCATCGCCTTGTGTGGTGCAACACGCTACGCACACTGCAGGCGCTATATGAATCCCCAATCATTGTCCTCGTCATCCTCGTCCATCCATCATCATCATCATCCTCGTCCTTGTCCATCCATCATCATCATCCTCGTCCTTGTCCATCCGTCATCATCCTCGTCCTCCCAGCACCATGCATTGGATACTTTGTTACCATTGTTCTGGGGATCTCCGGGACGGATACATTGTTATCTTTATAAACTCCTCAGAGATATATTATTATTAGTTCCTCCGGGAATGTCTCCGCCCTCCTCCTGCGCTGATCCAACATGGCGGCCGCAGATGGGGGAGGAGTTTTCTTTTGTCTTGTATTTAATAAGAAGATTTTGAGTATTCCGTTCGGTAGAAGTTCACGTTCAGTGCGGGTTCTGTGTGGAGGTGACCGGTGGGG
>NW_017309109.1:66080-66538 GCF_000935625.1 Nanorana parkeri | reverse complement strand
GAAATCTGCAAAAATGTGACTTGCAGCAGCCAATCAGAATTCAGCTTCCAGCGGGGCTGATTAATTAAACTCTGCTGGGACTGCTGGTCTCCTCTGGCAGGTCGGAGCCTGTGTTTGAGAGGTGTGGCCTATATGTGAAAGGGTGGGTCTGTCTGAGGGGTGGGGCCTATATGTGGAAGGGTAGGGCCGGTATCTGAGTGGTGGGGCCTATCTGTACAAGGATTGGCCTGTCTCTGAGGGGTGAGGCCTATATGTGAAAGGGTGGAGCCTGTATTTGAGAGGTGGGACCTATATCAGGAGAAGGTGGAGCGTATATGTGAAGGGGTGGGCCTATATGCTCAAGGGTGTGGCCTGTATCTGAGGGGTGGGGCCTATATATGAAAGTGCGGAGGGGAGGTCACCTGTCTGGCTGTGCAGTGAGGCAGATGTGTGTAAATCACAAGACCGGCCGTACGGGG
>NW_017309109.1:63589-65742 GCF_000935625.1 Nanorana parkeri | reverse complement strand
CCAGAATCCCCCCTTGGTTCCGGTCCCATGCCCCCCCCCGTTCCCTCCTCTTTGTCTTCCTGCGGAATCAGATCCAGATACAATCTAATTACCTGTCACCGCCTCGCTCCCTATTATTAGCCCGGAGCCTGCGCTCCCCATTCCCATGGCAACAGGTTCCCCCGGCACTGCGCTATGGTAATGAATGCTGTGCGGCCGAATACTCCTCCTCCAACCCCTCCCTCCTTCACGGGGACTCGGGATAGGGGCCACAGTCCCTGTGGTAGAGGCCAGGAAGCCCCTCTTGTCATGATTACATTTGGTGAATTCTCTGATTGTACAATGCTGAACTCTCCTCTCCCACTGGATCAATGGCGGGGCATGCTGGGACTTGTAGTTCTACAGCAGCTGGAGACCCTTCACTTCCCCCGCTTCAGTCTTGCTCAGTCTATACCGGCTCCTCCCCCTCTTCCTCTGATGTCACTGCACGCTGCCAGTCTCACAGTGTGCATTAGAAGCTGCAGCAATAGAAGCTGCAGCAAGTCAGATAGAGCTCCGCCTCATTTCCTGGTGGAGGATGTCCAGCATCGTCTAGCTCTTTCCCCCCCAGCCTGACTGGCCCCGCCCCTTTTCCTTCATTGGATTTCAGTTCTTTCAATCATGGAGGCTTAGAGTTGCATGTGGGCGTTACCTTAGGGCGGTCTGTATGCAAATACACAATTTTTATATTTGCATAACTCCTCCCCCAGGAGCTAGCTAGCCCACTGCTTGTATCGGGGGTCTTGAGAGGTGTACTGAGGCAAGGTGCTGTGATGATTTCAGGAAGCTATGGACAGCCTCCCACCAGCCATGATCTGCTTGCATTGCATAGAGAAGCACAGAGACCCAGTGATGACATCACTGGGTATAACATAATGTCTGTAATGAGAACCGGTTCTATATAAAGATTTCATGATCCTGCCCATGCTTTTTATTGCTGCGCGTGCGTATGTGTGCGCGTTCCCGAACAGGAATAGAGGAAGAAATCTGCTATTGGGGCCCCCCATTCATATATATAGATATTCCATACCCTGAACTTCAATTCCTGTCCGGATCATGTTAAGGGGAAGTGGGGGCCAGGTCCTACGTGCCCTCCGTGTTGGTCCAGCAACCAATCCAGTTGCATATCACAAACCAGGACCAAGGTCAGGGCGATACTAAAGCACCGTGGCCCTGACATGCACTTTAGGGACGTCTCCTGCTCCTCAGCTGCCGTAGATGTGAGTGAGCATTGTCCAGCTGGAGGGGTCCCAGCGCAGCAAGCCAAACCACATTAGTGTAAATGGGCCCCTAGGTCCCAGAGGACTCTTAACAGCTGCACAGTCTGCTCAGATAAAAGGTCCCCCTCCACCCGGGCTCCGGTCACATCCTGTCCAGAGATTTGGGGAAAGACTTCTCAGTGATCTGTATTCGAGGTTTATGTGCTTCAGAAGCCATGGATGGGGTGTGATGCCTCCCCCGTATCTTCAATCTGGCTATCGAGCCTTGACCCTGACTTCTGGATGGGAGAACGTTAACCATGATCATTGTATGTAGATGACACATGGGCCAAACACGGAGCCTGAGGAGTTTGTACTATTCACCGGTTATCTATAAACCCCGTGAGGTCCTAGTAGACGTGGCTGGCAGGAAGTCCTTCTCACAGGGACGGGTCAGAGGAGCTCCATTATCGGGGCTCACACGTCTCCAGGGAAATGGGGGGAACGTCATCATCTAAGGTCTCTGGTGACTGAGGGGAGGTTGAGGTTGCTGGATAGGTGAGGAGGACGCCATGGTTGGTCACCGAGGAGTGTGGAGGATGGATTGTGTTCCTGAAGAGCGTCAATGTCATTGGTGGAAGGAATCCATGGATTCATCTGGAGGGGGAATTGGTGGAAGGAATCCATGGATTCATCCGGAGGGGGAATTGGTGGAAGGAATCCATGGATTCATCTGGAGGGGGAATTGGTGGAAGGAATCCATGGATTCATCTGGAAGGGGGAATTGGTGGAAGGAATCCATGGATTCATCTGGAGGGGGGGAATTGGTGGAAGGAATCCATGGATTCATCTGGAGGGGGAATTGGTGGAAGGAATCCATGGATTCATCTGGAGGGGGAATTGGTGGAAGGAATCCATGGATTCATCTGGAGGGGG
>NW_017309109.1:62353-63178 GCF_000935625.1 Nanorana parkeri | reverse complement strand
GGGGGGCGGGAGGGGGGGGGTCCATTGAAGTGGTCTGATACGCCCCCTCGCGGAGCTCTCTGATCAGCTCAGGCTTCCTGCTCATTGCCGAGTTCTAGTTTGAACCCCTCAGGGGCGTGTCAGACCTCTGCAGAGAGACCACTGCTTCCACACAGAGGGCGGGGCTCCTTCTCTGCAGCACGCTCTGACAGGGGGAGGGGCTTCTCTGCTCGGGCTGTGGCCCGAAAGACTTTGCAGGCATTCAGTTGTTTCCCACCATATCGGTCACAGTGGCCGTCACGATGTTGGCACCACCATGGGGGGGGTGAGACCCCCTTATGTGACGTCTTGTCTTTTTGTGTCTCCTCCACAGGTGTGTCCCGGGCCCAGCGCGAGGTCATCGTCCAGCAGGGGCCCCTCTATCGCACGGTGGGTTCCCACATCAGCCTCTGGTGTAAGGTGAGGGGTTACCAGGGGCCCCCCGAGCAGAACTTCCTCTTCTCCATCTACCTGCCCTCGGCTCCGGAGAGAGAGGTGCAGATCGTCAGCACCGAGGACCCCTCCTTCTCCTACGCCATCTACACCCAGCGCGTCCACAATGGCGACATCTTCGTGGAGCGCGCGTCCGGTGACCACGCCCTCCTCCACGTCCGCCAGCTGCAGGAGCGGGACGCCGGGGAGTACGAGTGCCACACCCCCAACACCGACCCCACCTACCACGGCAGCTACAGCGCCAAGATGAACCTGAGCGGTAAGTGGTGGCGCTGGGCCATTGCCGGGAGTCTACGGGCGCCATGCTGTCATTGGTACACTTCCAGTGTAGTACAGAGATCACAGGACCCCCCG
>NW_017309109.1:58492-61237 GCF_000935625.1 Nanorana parkeri | reverse complement strand
ACCCCCCCCCCCCCAGCCAGCTGAGGGCCACACACAGGAGGATGCGTGGAGTGCGTGTGGCCCCATGAACTCCCCTCTGGCATGGCGGAATAATTGGATTAAGTGGCGTCCTGTCACCCCGCATATCGTACGGCCTTCTGACGAGCGCACATTGATGGTCTCCTGTGTCCCGGCCTGCAGAGGGTTAATCCCGGAGCTGCCATCAGACCTCCCATCACGGACCCTCGCAGACCCCCCTCCCCCTTCCAGAGTCCTCCATTGTCTGCACTCCATTACAGGGGACCTCCAGAAGTCTGACCTCCGGCCTCCCCTTCAGTCTTACATCTGACCTCCGGCCTCCCCTTCAGTCTTCTATCTGACCTCCGTCCTTCCCTTCAGTCTTCTATCTGACCTCCGTCCTTCCCTTCAGTCTTCTATCTGACCTCCGTCCTTCCCTTCAGTCTTCTATCTGACCTCCGTCCTTCCCTTCAGTCTTCTATCTGACCTCCGTCCTTCCCTTCAGTCTTCTATCTGACCTCCGTCCTTCCCTTCAGTCTTCTATCTGACCTCCGTCCTTCCCTTCAGTCTTCTATCTGACCTCCGTCCTTCCCTTCAGTCTTCTATCTGACCTCCGTCCTTCCCTTCAGTCTTCTATCTGACCTCCGTCCTTCCCTTCAGTCTTCTATCTGACCTCCGTCCTTCCCTTCAGTCTTCTATCTGACCTCCGTCCTTCCCTTCAGTCTTCTATCTGACCTCCGTCCTTCCCTTCAGTCTTCTATCTGACCTCCGTCCTTCCCTTCAGTCTTCTATCTGACCTCCGTCCTTCCCTTCAGTCTTCTATCTGACCTCCGTCCTTCCCTTCAGTCTTCTATCTGACCTCCGTCCTTCCCTTCAGTCTTCTATCTGACCTCCGTCCTTCCCTTCAGTCTTCTATCTGACCTCCGTCCTTCCCTTCAGTCTTCTATCTGACCTCCGTCCTTCCCTTCAGTCTTCTATCTGACCTCCGTCCTTCCCTTCAGTCTTCTATCTGACCTCCGTCCTTCCCTTCAGTCTTCTATCTGACCTCCGTCCTTCCCTTCAGTCTTCTATCTGACCTCCGTCCTTCCCTTCAGTCTTCTATCTGACCTCCGTCCTTCCCTTCAGTCTTCTATCTGACCTCCGTCCTTCCCTTCAGTCTTCTATCTGACCTCCGTCCTTCCCTTCAGTCTTCTATCTGACCTCCGTCCTTCCCTTCAGTCTTCTATCTGACCTCCGTCCTTCCCTTCAGTCTTCTATCTGACCTCCGTCCTTCCCTTCAGTCTTCTATCTGACCTCCGTCCTTCCCTTCAGTCTTCTATCTGACCTCCGTCCTTCCCTTCAGTCTTCTATCTGACCTCCGTCCTTCCCTTCAGTCTTCTATCTGACCTCCGTCCTTCCCTTCAGTCTTCTATCTGACCTCCGTCCTTCCCTTCAGTCTTCTATCTGACCTCCGTCCTTCCCTTCAGTCTTCTATCTGACCTCCGTCCTTCCCTTCAGTCTTCTATCTGACCTCCGTCCTTCCCTTCAGTCTTCTATCTGACCTCCGTCCTTCCCTTCAGTCTTCTATCTGACCTCCGTCCTTCCCTTCAGTCTTCTATCTGACCTCCGTCCTTCCCTTCAGTCTTCTATCTGACCTCCGTCCTTCCCTTCAGTCTTCTATCTGACCTCCGTCCTTCCCTTCAGTCTTCTATCTGACCTCCGTCCTTCCCTTCAGTCTTCTATCTGACCTCCGTCCTTCCCTTCAGTCTTCTATCTGACCTCCGTCCTTCCCTTCAGTCTTCTATCTGACCTCCGTCCTTCCCTTCAGTCTTCTATCTGACCTCCGTCCTTCCCTTCAGTCTTCTATCTGACCTCCGTCCTTCCCTTCAGTCTTCTATCTGACCTCCGTCCTTCCCTTCAGTCTTCTATCTGACCTCCGTCCTTCCCTTCAGTCTTCTATCTGACCTCCGTCCTTCCCTTCAGTCTTCTATCTGACCTCCGTCCTTCCCTTCAGTCTTCTATCTGACCTCCGTCCTTCCCTTCAGTCTTCTATCTGACCTCCGTCCTTCCCTTCAGTCTTCTATCTGACCTCCGTCCTTCCCTTCAGTCTTCTATCTGACCTCCGTCCTTCCCTTCAGTCTTCTATCTGACCTCCGTCCTTCCCTTCAGTCTTCTATCTGACCTCCGTCCTTCCCTTCAGTCTTCTATCTGACCTCCGTCCTTCCCTTCAGTCTTCTATCTGACCTCCGTCCTTCCCTTCAGTCTTCTATCTGACCTCCGTCCTTCCCTTCAGTCTTCTATCTGACCTCCGTCCTTCCCTTCAGTCTTCTATCTGACCTCCGTCCTTCCCTTCAGTCTTCTATCTGACCTCCGTCCTTCCCTTCAGTCTTCTATCTGACCTCCGTCCTTCCCTTCAGTCTTCTATCTGACCTCCGTCCTTCCCTTCAGTCTTCTATCTGACCTCCGTCCTCCCCCTTCAGTCTTCTATCTGACCTCATGTTGTGATGAAGTGTGATGGGGGGGCTCTGAGCCCTGATGAAGGGTCGGCTGTGACCCCGAAACGCGTCGGCCCCTGTGATATCCTACAATTAGAAGGATCCGGATTCCTCTTTTTATAAATGGATCGGGACGGATTCGGAGTCTCTCTTGTGAGGGATCGGCGCGGCGGCCGGGAGGCTGAAATCTCCGCCGCGGGTGCCATTCGTTACCGCAGCTCTAATTGTTTCTTTATTGTTTCCGAGAACTAATTAGAGGAGATTTCCCGGCACG
>NW_017309109.1:53049-53409 GCF_000935625.1 Nanorana parkeri | reverse complement strand
GGGATGGGGTAAGTTGCCCTGTGGGGGGATGGGGTAAGTTGCCCTGTGGGGGGATGGGGTAAGTTGCCCCGTGGGGGGTAAGTCGTCTGCGCTGGTGGCATGCGTTCGCTGACTCTCTCTCTCTCTCTCCTGGCGCAGGGACGTCCCTCACCGTCACCGTGGCGGCACACTCCAGCTCGGTCCTGGAGGGATCCCGCATCGGCCTGACCTGTTCTGTGGCCTCGCTTGCCGGGCCGCACAGCCGCATCTCTGCCTCCTGGCACCTGCAGGACAAGCAAAGCCGCCAGCGGGAGGTGATTCGGCAGGACCGCGATGGCGTGACCTGGGCTGGCCCGATGTACAGAGAGCGAGCGGCTTCCG
>NW_017309109.1:48365-52804 GCF_000935625.1 Nanorana parkeri | reverse complement strand
ACTGCAGATGGTGAGGACCGGCTCCGACACCTTCACCCTGGACATGGAAGGCAGCCAGCGGCCGGACGCGGGATCGTACGAGTGCCGCGTGGCAGAGTGGGTGCCGGCGGGCGATGGCGAGTGGCAGATGCTGGGGGAGAGGTCCGCCCAATCCAACGTGGACGTCTCCTCTCTTGGTGAGTGCAGCCGTAGGTGTTCCTCCTCCTGCTCCCTGTGTATAGAGAGTGTTGGAGAAGTCTTGTATCTCCCCATACAGTGATGGCGGGAGGCGGCAGGGGTCGTGTGTTCCTCCTCCTGCTCCCTGTGTATAGAGAGTGTTGGAGAAGTCTTGTATCTCCCCATACAGTGATGGCGGGAGGCGGCAGGGGTCGTGTGTTCCTCCTCCTGCTCCCTGTGTATAGAGAGTGTTGGAGAAGTCTTGTATCTCCCCATACAGTGATGGCGGGAGGCGGCAGGGGTCGTGTGTTCCTCCTCCTGCTCCCTGTGTATAGAGAGTGTTGGAGAAGTCTTGTATCTCCCCATACAGTGATGGCGGGAGGCGGCAGGGGTCGTGTGTTCCTCCTCCTGCTCCCTGTGTATAGAGAGTGTTGGAGAAGTCTTGTATCTCCCCATACAGTGATGGCGGGAGGCGGCAGGGGTCGTGTGTTCCTCCTCCTGCTCCCTGTGTATAGAGAGTGTTGGAGAAGTCTTGTATCTCCCCATACAGTGATGGCGGGAGGCGGCAGGGGTCGTGTGTTCCTCCTCCTGCTCCCTGTGTATAGAGAGTGTTGGAGAAGTCTTGTATCTCCCCATACAGTGATGGCGGGAGGCGGCAGGGGTCGTGTGTTCCTCCTCCTGCTCCCTGTGTATAGAGAGTGTTGGAGAAGTCTTGTATCTCCCCATACAGTGATGGCGGGAGGCGGCAGGGGTCGTGTGTTCCTCCTCCTGCTCCCTGTGTATAGAGAGTGTTGGAGAAGTCTTGTATCTCCCCATACAGTGATGGCGGGAGGCGGCAGGGGTCGTGTGTTCCTCCTCCTGCTCCCTGTGTATAGAGAGTGTTGGAGAAGTCTTGTATCTCCCCATACAGTGATGGCGGGAGGCGGCAGGGGTCGTGTGTTCCTCCTCCTGCTCCCTGTGTATAGAGAGTGTTGGAGAAGTCTTGTATCTCCCCATACAGTGATGGCGGGAGGCGGCAGGGGTCGTGTGTTCCTCCTCCTGCTCCCTGTGTATAGAGAGTGTTGGAGAAGTCTTGTATCTCCCCATACAGTGATGGCGGGAGGCGGCAGGGGTCGTGTGTTCCTCCTCCTGCTCCCTGTGTATAGAGAGTGTTGGAGAAGTCTTGTATCTCCCCATACAGTGATGGCGGGAGGCGGCAGGGGTCGTGTGTTCCTCCTCCTGCTCCCTGTGTATAGAGAGTGTTGGAGAAGTCTTGTATCTCCCCATACAGTGATGGCGGGAGGCGGCAGGGGTCGTGTGTTCCTCCTCCTGCTCCCTGTGTATAGAGAGTGTTGGAGAAGTCTTGTATCTCCCCATACAGTGATGGCGGGAGGCGGCAGGGGTCGTGTGTTCCTCCTCCTGCTCCCTGTGTATAGAGAGTGTTGGAGAAGTCTTGTATCTCCCCATACAGTGATGGCGGGAGGCGGCAGGGGTCGTGTGTTCCTCCTCCTGCTCCCTGTGTATAGAGAGTGTTGGAGAAGTCTTGTATCTCCCCATACAGTGATGGCGGGAGGCGGCAGGGGTCGTGTGTTCCTCCTCCTGCTCCCTGTGTATAGAGAGTGTTGGAGAAGTCTTGTATCTCCCCATACAGTGATGGCGGGAGGCGGCAGGGGTCGTGTGTTCCTCCTCCTGCTCCCTGTGTATAGAGAGTGTTGGAGAAGTCTTGTATCTCCCCATACAGTGATGGCGGGAGGCGGCAGGGGTCGTGTATTCCTCCTCCTGCTCCCTGTGTATACAGAGAGTGTTGGAGAAGTCTTGTATCTCCCCATACAGTGATGGCGGGAGGCGGCAGGGGTCGTGTATTCCTCCTCCTGCTCCCTGTGTATACAGAGAGTGTTGGAGAAGTCTTGTATCTCCCCATACAGTGATGGCGGGAGGCGGCAGGGGTCGTGTATTCCTCCTCCTGCTCCCTGTGTATACAGAGAGTGTTGGAGAAGTCTTGTATCTCCCCATACAGTGATGGCGGGAGGCGGCAGGGGTCGTGTATTCCTCCTCCTGCTCCCTGTGTATACAGAGAGTGTTGGAGAAGTCTTGTATCTCCCCATACAGTGATGGCGGGAGGCGGCAGGGGTCGTGTATTCCTCCTCCTGCTCCCTGTGTATACAGAGAGTGTTGGAGAAGTCTTGTATCTCCCCATACAGTGATGGCGGGAGGCGGCAGGGGTCGTGTATTCCTCCTCCTGCTCCCTGTGTATACAGAGAGTGTTGGAGAAGTCTTGTATCTCCCCATACAGTGATGGCGGGAGGCGGCAGGGGTCGTGTATTCCTCCTCCTGCTCCCTGTGTATACGGAGAGTGTTGGAGAAGTCTTGTATCTCCCCATACAGTGATGGCGGGAGGCGGCAGGGGTCGTGTATTCCTCCTCCTGCTCCCTGTGTATAGAGAGTGTTGGAGAAGTCTTGTATCTCTCCCCATACAGTGATGGCGGGAGGCGGCAGGGGTCGTGTATTCCTCCTCCTGCTCCCTGTGTATAGAGAGTGTTGGAGAAGTCTTGTATCTCTCCCCATACAGTGATGGCGGGAGGCGGCAGGGGTCGTGTATTCCTCCTCCTGCTCCCTGTGTATAGAGAGTGTTGGAGAAGTCTTGTATCTCTCCCCATACAGTGATGGCGGGAGGCGGCAGGGGTCGTGTATTCCTCCTCCTGCTCCCTGTGTATAGAGAGTGTTGGAGAAGTCTTGTATCTCTCCCCATACAGTGATGGCGGGAGGCGGCAGGGGTCGTGTATTCCTCCTCCTGCTCCCTGTGTATAGAGAGTGTTGGAGAAGTCTTGTATCTCTCCCCATACAGTGATGGCGGGAGGCGGCAGGGGTCGTGTATTCCTCCTCCTGCTCCCTGTGTATAGAGAGTGTTGGAGAAGTCTTGTATCTCTCCCCATACAGTGATGGCGGGAGGCGGCAGGGGTCGTGTATTCCTCCTCCTGCTCCCTGTGTATAGAGAGTGTTGGAGAAGTCTTGTATCTCTCCCCATACAGTGATGGCGGGAGGCGGCAGGGGTCGTGTATTCCTCCTCCTGCTCCCTGTGTATAGAGAGTGTTGGAGAAGTCTTGTATCTCTCCCCATACAGTGATGGCGGGAGGCGGCAGGGGTCGTGTATTCCTCCTCCTGCTCCCTGTGTATAGAGAGTGTTGGAGAAGTCTTGTATCTCTCCCCATACAGTGATGGCGGGAGGCGGCAGGGGTCGTGTATTCCTCCTCCTGCTCCCTGTGTATAGAGAGTGTTGGAGAAGTCTTGTATCTCTCCCCATACAGTGATGGCGGGAGGCGGCAGGGGTCGTGTATTCCTCCTCCTGCTCCCTGTGTATAGAGAGTGTTGGAGAAGTCTTGTATCTCTCCCCATACAGTGATGGCGGGAGGCGGCAGGGGTCGTGTATTCCTCCTCCTGCTCCCTGTGTATAGAGAGTGTTGGAGAAGTCTTGTATCTCTCCCCATACAGTGATGGCGGGAGGCGGCAGGGGTCGTGTATTCCTCCTCCTGCTCCCTGTGTATAGAGAGTGTTGGAGAAGTCTTGTATCTCTCCCCATACAGTGATGGCGGGAGGCGGCAGGGGTCGTGTATTCCTCCTCCTGCTCCCTGTGTATACGGAGAGTGTTGGAGAAGTCTTGTATCTCTCTTGGATAGCAGACAGCAGGGTGCAGGGAGTATTTTTGGGGGTGATGAGTCCTGAATCAGCCAGCAGCGGTACCAGGGACTGTCTGGGTAGGTTCTGTATCTTCTAGCCATGTGCGTGTACATTGTGTTGGCCCGCCTCCAGTGTGTACGCTGTGCGGCATGCGGGGACAATGAGTGGCGAGTGTCTCTGTGCGGCTGAGTGACTCGGAGTAATGCGAGAGTGTTTGAAGTCGGAGATGAGCCGGTTTTAGAAGATAACAATCCTCGCCCGTCGTTTCCCGAGCACTTCCCGGTGACACCGCGGTTCTGTACAGAGGGCGTCCTCCGCACGCAGCCGGCTGCTACTGAGAAACACACATGGGGAGCGGGCAGGGGAGGCGGGGCGTGCGGAGGCGCACATGTGCAATTCATAGAGCGATGATAAATGTTATCCTCCCCGCTGAGTCACCGCGCAGCTGGCAGTGGTGCCTCGGGCCCTGCTCGGCGCACACACTCCTCTGCCATTGGCTGGATTTGCTGGCAGAGGTGACTTCAATGGGGCCCCGTTCTGAATGGATCGTGAGAGGGAGGTTACATTTCGAGGGGGGGTTATAAAGACGCAGCAAAACAAAGGACGTTGGACGGCAGAGCCGCCTCTGT
>NW_017309109.1:37378-48326 GCF_000935625.1 Nanorana parkeri | reverse complement strand
TCATAAACCCAAATGAGTTTTCCTGCGTCGGGCGCGGGCGGTGTGCGGAGTTGTTGGATGATATGAAAGTCATAAATATACCGGGCCGGGTGGGTATTATCCGGGCCCCGCCCCTCCCCCGCTGGCCGTACAGATGCACAATGATTCCGAGGCTCCTAGGGGGACGTTGGGCGCCGTCCTCGCACACCGAAACCTCACCGTGGCGCAATGTATCCCAATGACGGCTTTAATTACACATCATAAAATCCCATAATGAAGCGATATATCCATATTATGCATCGAGACCTTCCCATCACCGCGCCCTCCGTCCAGTACCCGCCGACCACTTGGCTGAAATGCCTTCACAATGCAAGTCCGATGCCACGAGAGACCTCACTGGTGACCTGCACCATGGTATGATGCTACGAGGGACTTTCCATGTGACCTGCACCATGGCCTGATGCCACCACCGATGTCACAGGTGACCTGCACCATGGTATGAGCCTACGAGGGACATCACCTGTGACCTGCACCAGGGCGTGATGCCACAACAGATGTCACAGGTGACTTGGACCATGGTCTGAGCCTACGAGAAGTCTTCCATGTGACCTGAACCATGGCATGATGCCACAACAGATGTCACAGTTGGCTCGGACCATGGTATGATGCTACGAGGGACTTTCCATGTGACCTGCACCATGGCGTGATGCCACAAAAGACATCCCAGGTGACTTGGACCATGGTATGATGCCACAAGAGACATCCCAGGTGACTTGGACCATGGTACGAGGCCACAAGAGACATCCCAGGTGACTTGGACCATGGTATGATGCCACAAGAGACATCCCAGGTGACTTGGACCATGGTACGAGGCCACAAGAGACATCCCAGGTGTCCTGCACCATGGTATGATGCCACAAGAGACATCCCAGGTGACTTGGACCATGGTACGAGGCCACAAGAGACATCCCAGGTGACTTGGACCATGGTTTGATGCCACAAGAGACATGCCAGGTGACTTGGACCATGGTATGATGCCACAAGAGACATCCCAGGTGACTTGGACCATGGTACGAGGCCACAAGAGACATCCCAGGTGACTTGGACCATGGTATGATGCCACAAGAGACATCCCAGGTGACTTGGACCATGGTACGAGGCCACAAGAGACATCCCAGGTGACTTGGACCATGGTATGATGCCACAAGAGACATCCCAGGTGACTTGGACCATGGTACGAGGCCACAAGAGACATCCCAGGTGACTTGGACCATGGTTTGATGCCACAAGAGACATGCCAGGTGACTTGGACCATGGTTTGATGCCACAAGAGACATGCCAGGTGACTTGGACCATGGTACGAGGCCACAAAATACATCATTGGCGACCTGCACCACAGTTCAATGGCATCACATTCCCATTCCGTGTTTGCGGATTCCGGCAGTGGGATGAGGATGATAGACGTGTTTCCCCGATCATAGATCTGCTTCATGAGTAGAGTTACTGTAGGAGGTATGTATGTATCGGAGTCCAACCAGAGAGGAGACTGTCGGGGACATACATGAGGTCATAGAGTGCCAACATTTCATATATGTTTACCACGAGCCTGCTCTGCGTGTGTACAGTAGTGATCACCAGGGGCGGTGTAGAAGGACCCAGGCCGCCATCTTGCTCAGTGAGGATCTAGCCCACGTTTATTGAACGTCTGTATCCGGCGCTTTAGCCACAAAGAGGGAAGTGCTGAGCTCTTAACATTTCGAGGATCTATTTCTACACGTTTAGCTCCTCTGCGGAGAAGCAGATTTACATACGACACGTCTATCCTTCATACAGCCGATCCCGCTTATGTAACCCTCTAGACACCCAAACGTCTGTGGATTTCCAGAAGACGCTCTTCTCTAACCCATAACAAGTCGGCCGGGGCGTGAGACAACCTAGAACAGGTGGTGGGCAACCTCGGGTCTCCAGCTGTTGTGGCGCTACAAGACCCATGATGCGTGACAACCCAAGGCATGACTCCTAGAGGCAGAGGCATCATGGGATTTGTAGTTTCGCCACAGCTGAGAGTGCCGGAAGTTGCCTACCCTCGTCCTGGCGTTTCCCTTGAATACAATTAAAACACTCGGCACCCCTCACACATTTTCGGTGGACTCTGTATCTGGTGGAAGAGCAGAGGGGAACATGACCAATGCCAAGCCTATCCCCGGACTGAAGCCCCAGTTCCCAGATAGTTACGCAGTTACATAGTATTTGAGGTTGAATAAAGACATTAGTCCATCAAGTCCAACCTATTCCCAAGTCCTAACCTATAGGATCTCGTTTTTAGGAGTACCTGTACCCCTGTATATTAGGTGAGGGCCCGGTTAAGGTCTTTGTATCGCCTCTTTGCTACCAGTTGGTAATCCGGACCAAATCCCATCCAGCCTGTCAATGCCGAGGCGACTATATAGACGCAACGTTCTACATGTACAGACGGCAGCGTCCTGGTACCGGAGTATGCCCTACGGCAACCATGGTGATGTGCTCCTGTGGTCCCCAGTCACAGGGACGGCCTCCCTCTGTTGATTTTGAGGACGTTTCTAGGGGTAGAAATGTGACGTGGAGGAACGTCCCGGATACGTAAACTTCATATGGATACGTCTGTTTTTATGTGATTTTTGATATTGGTGATAAAAATGTATTTTGTTATATTGTGGTGCCTAGTATTGGTGTTCAAGGGGCAACGAAAGTCCCGCAGGGGTATCAGAATTTCGGGGGCTCCTCTATAATAATGAGAGAAATATCAGTTTTCTGGAATTCCGGGAATATGGAGATTATGGGTAGACCTCCCCTGTTGCACAAGACAGGTTCTAGCAGCAACATACAGGACAGTCTTTTAGCTTCGCTCTGTAGCTTCCCACAGCTCCAAGAAACTCGCACTGCTCACCCCCTCGGGAGCCCTCACTCTGCTCTCTCCCAGCAGTGTGCCCCCTAGGTCCTTGGGTCACCGACCTTCCCGACCTCTCCCAGCCTCCCCCTGGCTGTCCCACGTGTCCAGCACTCACCCGAGTCTGCTGTGCTCTGTGCCTCCTGCACCCACACAACTCTGGTCCCGACTCCTAATGAGGCCGCTCTCAGCCACCGGATCAGCCCAAGCTGGTCATTGGTAACACCCGGCCCCAGGACTGGAGATCTCATCCCACCCGGAGCTCCAAAAGATCTCCAGAGCTTCAGATCCCGGCTACAATTAGGAAAACCTGGAAGGACCTGAAAGGCCGGGCTCTTCCTTATAACATGTTTCACATTCTGGACCCTCTCAGCCCCTTTGGCGAGAGTCCTGGGTGCCAATGTTGCCATACTACGCCGCGGCACTGCCACAGTATATAGAGTATTCCCCTCACCCCAGATGACCCGCGGACTTGATCCTAATACTCCTTTCAGGTGACCAAGCCCGGAACATTGTTTGGCTGTACTCTCAGAGTAGGATGCATCATATCCAAGCAGTGACTCTGCCCCCTATTGCAGGACATTAGAGATGATCTCCTCTGTAGGATGGGAAGGTGGACAACAGGAAGAGGAACTACACGTGTATATTCAGTAATGGTTTCGGGAGGGTTATTCTGAGGTTGAGGTCTCCGTAGAGGGGGGATGGGATGATGGATCTGTTGGGTTAGTCTGAGGTTGAGGTCTCCGTAGAGGGGGGATGGGATGATGGATCTGTTGGGTTAGTCTGAGGTTGAGGTCTCCGTAGAGGGGGGATGGGATGATGGGTCTGTTGGGTTAGTCTGAGGTTGAGGTCTCCGTAGAGGGGGGATGGGATGATAGGTCTGTTGGGTTAGTCTGAGGTTGAGTCTCCGTAGAGGGGGGATGGGATGATGGATCAGTTGGGTGTTTGATGTAAAGTGACCTTTTTCCCACTTTTGTTGTTGCAGAGACGGGTTTTGCTGTGACCGCCATCTCCCGAACGCCCGGCGTCACCTACTACGACTCGTTTGACCTCCAGTGTATCCTGAAGCCGCATTACCCACCCTGGGTGGGCATCTCGGTGACCTGGCGATTCCAGCCCGTGGGAGGCGGGGAGACCCATGACCTGGTGACCTTCAGCCACTCTGGGGGAGTCCAGTGGGGGGATAAAGCTGGGAATTTTCGAGGCCGCAGCATCGTGGAGAAGACGGATTCCAGTCACAATGTGCGTCTGAGCATCAGCCGGGCGAGTGAGTCCGAGGCCGGCAAGTACCAGTGTGTGGCCGAGCTGTGGAGGAGAGAGTACAACGCTAGCTGGACCCGCTTGGCTGAAAGAGCGTCCAACCTGCTGGAAATTAGAGTCCAGCGACCAGGTGAGCCGACTGAGCGTAACTATCTTCACTGTACCCCGGGGGCATCGCATTGGGGTGCAGGTCACCTGCCGTATATTTTGTGGCATCACTCAAAGGTTTGGATCACCTGTACTGTATTTCAAGGCAACAAACCATGGGCAGATAACTTGTGGTGGCATCGAACTGTGGTGCAGGTCCTCGGTCATGTGCCCTGTGATATGGCACCATGGTGCAGGTCCTCGGTCATGTGCCCTGTGATTATGTTACCATGGTGCAGGTCCTCGGTCATGTGCCCTGTGATATGGTGGCATGGTGCAGGTCCTCGGTCATGTGCCCTGTGATATGGCGGCATGGTGCAGGTCCTCGGTCATGTGCCCTGTGATATGGTGCAGGTGCCGTTTTTAATTTGCCTGTTATAACACGGCATTGTGCGGAGGAGGGGCAGATTACACTGGGTACAGAGCACATGGCTGGGTGGGGCAGCTGACGGCATTGTCAGACTGGTAATTCTGGATTTAACCCCCGCGGTGAATGAAGAGAAGCCGGCCCGACACTCCCTTTGATTCTGGAAACTGATACCGCTGTGAGGGCCCCTAAAACACCCATACACCCCGCAGCGCTACACCCCGACCCCTCGCTGCCCCGCAGCACTACACCCCGACCCCTCGCTGCCCCGCAGCACTACACCCCGACCCCTCGCTGCCCCGCAGCACTACACCCCGACCCCTCGCTGCCCCGCAGCACTACACCCCGACCCCTCGCTGCCCCGCAGCACTACACCCCGACCCCTCGCTGCCCCGCAGCACTACACCCCGACCCCTCGCTGCCCCGCAGCACTACACCCCGACCCCTCGCTGCCCCGCAGCACTACACCCCGACCCCTCGCTGCCCCGCAGCACTACACCCCGACCCCTCGCTGCCCCGCAGCACTACACCCCGACCCCTCGCTGCCCCGCAGCACTACACCCCGACCCCTCGCTGCCCCGCAGCACTACACCCCGACCCCTCGCTGCCCCGCAGCACTACACCCCGACCCCTCGCTGCCCCGCAGCACTACACCCCGACCCCTCGCTGCCCCGCAGCACTACACCCCGACCCCTCGCTGCCCCGCAGCACTACACCCCGACCCCTCGCTGCCCCGCAGCACTACACCCCGACCCCTCGCTGCCCCGCAGCACTACACCCCGACCCCTCGCTGCCCCGCAGCACTACACCCCGACCCCTCGCTGCCCCGCAGCACTACACCCCGACCCCTCGCTGCCCCGCAGCACTACACCCCGACCCCTCGCTGCCCCGCAGCACTACACCCCGACCCCTCGCTGCCCCGCAGCACTACACCCCGACCCCTCGCTGCCCCGCAGCACTACACCCCGACCCCTCGCTGCCCCGCAGCACTACACCCCGACCCCTCGCTGCCCCGCAGCACTACACCCCGACCCCTCGCTGCCCCGCAGCACTACACCCCGACCCCTCGCTGCCCCGCAGCACTACACCCCGACCCCTCGCTGCCCCGCAGCACTACACCCCGACCCCTCGCTGCCCCGCAGCACTACACCCCGACCCCTCGCTGCCCCGCAGCACTACACCCCGACCCCTCGCTGCCCCGCAGCACTACACCCCGACCCCTCGCTGCCCCGCAGCACTACACCCCGACCCCTCGCTGCCCCGCAGCACTACACCCCGACCCCTCGCTGCCCCGCAGCACTACACCCCGACCCCTCGCTGCCCCGCAGCACTACACCCCGACCCCTCGCTGCCCCGCAGCACTACACCCCGACCCCTCGCTGCCCCGCAGCACTACACCCCGACCCCTCGCTGCCCCGCAGCACTACACCCCGACCCCTCGCTGCCCCGCAGCACTACACCCCGACCCCTCGCTGCCCCGCAGCACTACACCCCGACCCCTCGCTGCCCCGCAGCACTACACCCCGACCCCTCGCTGCCCCGCAGCACTACACCCCGACCCCTCGCTGCCCCGCAGCACTACACCCCGACCCCTCGCTGCCCCGCAGCACTACACCCCGACCCCTCGCTGCCCCGCAGCACTACACCCCGACCCCTCGCTGCCCCGCAGCACTACACCCCGACCCCTCGCTGCCCCGCAGCACTACACCCCGACCCCTCGCTGCCCCGCAGCACTACACCCCGACCCCTCGCTGCCCCGCAGCACTACACCCCGACCCCTCGCTGCCCCGCAGCACTACACCCCGACCCCTCGCTGCCCCGCAGCACTACACCCCGACCCCTCGCTGCCCCGCAGCACTACACCCCGACCCCTCGCTGCCCCGCAGCACTACACCCCGACCCCTCGCTGCCCCGCAGCACTACACCCCGACCCCTCGCTGCCCCGCAGCACTACACCCCGACCCCTCGCTGCCCCGCAGCACTACACCCCGACCCCTCGCTGCCCCGCAGCACTACACCCCGACCCCTCGCTGCCCCGCAGCACTACACCCCGACCCCTCGCTGCCCCGCAGCACTACACCCCGACCCCTCGCTGCCCCGCAGCACTACACCCCGACCCCTCGCTGCCCCGCAGCACTACACCCCGACCCCTCGCTGCCCCGCAGCACTACACCCCGACCCCTCGCTGCCCCGCAGCACTACACCCCGACCCCTCGCTGCCCCGCAGCACTACACCCCGACCCCTCGCTGCCCCGCAGCACTACACCCCGACCCCTCGCTGCCCCGCAGCACTACACCCCGACCCCTCGCTGCCCCGCAGCACTACACCCCGACCCCTCGCTGCCCCGCAGCACTACACCCCGACCCCTCGCTGCCCCGCAGCACTACACCCCGACCCCTCGCTGCCCCGCAGCACTACACCCCGACCCCTCGCTGCCCCGCAGCACTACACCCCGACCCCTCGCTGCCCCGCAGCACTACACCCCGACCCCTCGCTGCCCCGCAGCACTACACCCCGACCCCTCGCTGCCCCGCAGCACTACACCCCGACCCCTCGCTGCCCCGCAGCACTACACCCCGACCCCTCGCTGCCCCGCAGCACTACACCCCGACCCCTCGCTGCCCCGCAGCACTACACCCCGACCCCTCGCTGCCCCGCAGCACTACACCCCGACCCCTCGCTGCCCCGCAGCACTACACCCCGACCCCTCGCTGCCCCGCAGCACTACACCCCGACCCCTCGCTGCCCCGCAGCACTACACCCCGACCCCTCGCTGCCCCGCAGCACTACACCCCGACCCCTCGCTGCCCCGCAGCACTACACCCCGACCCCTCGCTGCCCCGCAGCACTACACCCCGACCCCTCGCTGCCCCGCAGCACTACACCCCGACCCCTCGCTGCCCCGCAGCACTACACCCCGACCCCTCGCTGCCCCGCAGCACTACACCCCGACCCCTCGCTGCCCCGCAGCACTACACCCCGACCCCTCGCTGCCCCGCAGCACTACACCCCGACCCCTCGCTGCCCCGCAGCACTACACCCCGACCCCTCGCTGCCCCGCAGCACTACACCCCGACCCCTCGCTGCCCCGCAGCACTACACCCCGACCCCTCGCTGCCCCGCAGCACTACACCCCGACCCCTCGCTGCCCCGCAGCACTACACCCCGACCCCTCGCTGCCCCGCAGCACTACACCCCGACCCCTCGCTGCCCCGCAGCACTACACCCCGACCCCTCGCTGCCCCGCAGCACTACACCCCGACCCCTCGCTGCCCCGCAGCACTACACCCCGACCCCTCGCTGCCCCGCAGCACTACACCCCGACCCCTCGCTGCCCCGCAGCACTACACCCCGACCCCTCGCTGCCCCGCAGCACTACACCCCGACCCCTCGCTGCCCCGCAGCACTACACCCCGACCCCTCGCTGCCCCGCAGCACTACACCCCGACCCCTCGCTGCCCCGCAGCACTACACCCCGACCCCTCGCTGCCCCGCAGCACTACACCCCGACCCCTCGCTGCCCCGCAGCACTACACCCCGACCCCTCGCTGCCCCGCAGCACTACACCCCGACCCCTCGCTGCCCCGCAGCACTACACCCCGACCCCTCGCTGCCCCGCAGCACTACACCCCGACCCCTCGCTGCCCCGCAGCACTACACCCCGACCCCTCGCTGCCCCGCAGCACTACACCCCGACCCCTCGCTGCCCCGCAGCACTACACCCCGACCCCTCGCTGCCCCGCAGCACTACACCCCGACCCCTCGCTGCCCCGCAGCACTACACCCCGACCCCTCGCTGCCCCGCAGCACTACACCCCGACCCCTCGCTGCCCCGCAGCACTACACCCCGACCCCTCGCTGCCCCGCAGCACTACACCCCGACCCCTCGCTGCCCCGCAGCACTACACCCCGACCCCTCGCTGCCCCGCAGCACTACACCCCGACCCCTCGCTGCCCCGCAGCACTACACCCCGACCCCTCGCTGCCCCGCAGCACTACACCCCGACCCCTCGCTGCCCCGCAGCACTACACCCCGACCCCTCGCTGCCCCGCAGCACTACACCCCGACCCCTCGCTGCCCCGCAGCACTACACCCCGACCCCTCGCTGCCCCGCAGCACTACACCCCGACCCCTCGCTGCCCCGCAGCACTACACCCCGACCCCTCGCTGCCCCGCAGCACTACACCCCGACCCCTCGCTGCCCCGCAGCACTACACCCCGACCCCTCGCTGCCCCGCAGCACTACACCCCGACCCCTCGCTGCCCCGCAGCACTACACCCCGACCCCTCGCTGCCCCGCAGCACTACACCCCGACCCCTCGCTGCCCCGCAGCACTACACCCCGTTCTGAGGTTGAGGTCTCCGTAGAGGGGGGATGGGATGATGGGTCTGTTGGGTTAGTCTGAGGTTGAGGTCTCCGTAGAGGGGGGATGGGATGATGGGTCTGTTGGGTTAGTCTGAGGTTGAGGTCTCCGTAGAGGGGGGATGGGATGATGGGTCTGTTGGGTTAGTCTGAGGTTGAGGTCTCCGTAGAGGGGGGATGGGATGATAGGTCTGTTGGGTTAGTCTGAGGTTGAGTCTCCGTAGAGGGGGGATGGGATGATGGATCAGTTGGGTGTTTGATGTAAAGTGACCTTTTTCCCACTTTTGTTGTTGCAGAGACGGGTTTTGCTGTGACCGCCATCTCCCGAACGCCCGGCGTCACCTACTACGACTCGTTTGACCTCCAGTGTATCCTGAAGCCGCATTACCCACCCTGGGTGGGCATCTCGGTGACCTGGCGATTCCAGCCCGTGGGAGGCGGGGAGACCCATGACCTGGTGACCTTCAGCCACTCTGGGGGAGTCCAGTGGGGGGATAAAGCTGGGAATTTTCGAGGCCGCAGCATCGTGGAGAAGACGGATTCCAGTCACAATGTGCGTCTGAGCATCAGCCGGGCGAGTGAGTCCGAGGCCGGCAAGTACCAGTGTGTGGCCGAGCTGTGGAGGAGAGAGTACAACGCTAGCTGGACCCGCTTGGCTGAAAGAGCGTCCAACCTGCTGGAAATTAGAGTCCAGCGACCAGGTGAGCCGACTGAGCGTAACTATCTTCACTGTACCCCGGGGGCATCGCATTGGGGTGCAGGTCACCTGCCGTATATTTTGTGGCATCACTCAAAGGTTTGGATCACCTGTACTGTATTTCAAGGCAACAAACCATGGGCAGATAACTTGTGGTGGCATCGAACTGTGGTGCAGGTCCTCGGTCATGTGCCCTGTGATATGGCACCATGGTGCAGGTCCTCGGTCATGTGCCCTGTGATTATGTTACCATGGTGCAGGTCCTCGGTCATGTGCCCTGTGATATGGTGGCATGGTGCAGGTCCTCGGTCATGTGCCCTGTGATATGGCGGCATGGTGCAGGTCCTCGGTCATGTGCCCTGTGATATGGTGCAGGTGCCGTTTTTAATTTGCCTGTTATAACACGGCATTGTGCGGAGGAGGGGCAGATTACACTGGGTACAGAGCACATGGCTGGGTGGGGCAGCTGACGGCATTGTCAGACTGGTAATTCTGGATTTAACCCCCGCGGTGAATGAAGAGAAGCCGGCCCGACACTCCCTTTGATTCTGGAAACTGATACCGCTGTGAGGGCCCCTAAAACACCCATACACCCCGCAGCGCTACACCCCGACCCCTCGCTGCCCCGCAGCACTACACCCCGACCCCTCGCTGCCCCGCAGCACTACACCCCGACCCCCCCCCCCACAAAATATTCTCCTCTGTTTTCTGTTTTTACAACTTTGTCTTTTTCTTCTCCTGTCCTCCCCGGGCCGGCCATGTCTTCTCTCCTGACCAGTCTTCACCCCTCCTTTCCTGTCTTGGCCATGTCTTCTCCCTGCTGGCCCTCCTCTCCTTTGTGGGCGCCCCCTCTTCTCCTCTCCTTTGTGGGCGCCCCCTCTTCTCCTCTCCTTTGTGGGTTCCCCCTCCTCTCCTTTGTGGGTTCCCCCTCCTCTCCTTTGTGGGCGCCCCCTCTTCTCCTCTCCTTTGTGGGCGCCCCCTCTTCTCCTCTCCTTTGTGGGTTCCCCCTCCTCTCCTTTGTGGGTGCCCCCTCCTCTCCTTTTGTGGGCGCCCGCTCCTGGCCGGCTCTTTCCCTAATTTATTTTCCTCCCTTCTCATTCATTCTTTTCTTTTTTCTGCCTTCACTTCTTCTGTTATGTTTTGTGTTTTATTTCTCACTCCCCCTTCCTCCCCCCATTTATGTCCCCTAATTTAGTCCCCTTCCCCC
>NW_017309109.1:35675-37320 GCF_000935625.1 Nanorana parkeri | reverse complement strand
CTAATTTAGTCCCCGCCCCTCCCATTGGATCTCTTTGTAGTCCTTTGTCTCTGATGTTTCTTTGCAGTCTCTTTCCTCACGCTTCCGTCTCTTTGCACTCTCCCCCCCTCCCCCTCCTGCAGCTCATATACTGGAGGCCATTAGTGTCTCCCTGCGGATGTCCCGGTTGCAGTATTCGCCGAGTAATAATTGTTGCTGTGAGCCCAGAAGAGCCATTTGTGTTTATTACACTGTACTGCCGGGCTGTCTGTAGAATGGCGGCGCTGTGAGCGGTGGCGGGGCTCTGTGCTGTGTGGTTCCCCCTTGTACACCCGTCACCGAGCTCTCCTCCCGTATTCTGGAACACTCGCCAGTCACGGCAAAAACATCCTCAGTCTCTATGCAGACCGCTTGTTAACGGCAAACTGCAGTAACCCATAGCAACCCAACGTCACATGACGCTGACAACAGTCCAGATTGCCCCTCCCATCGAGGACGCCGTCTAGTAAATGTCTCCAGTGAGACATCCAGAAATCCAGAGAGCTGATCACTTCCTGTGCTGCTCTCTTATCCGTTCCATTGTTATCCCTTCTCTTGTTTGACTACATGACGCCTCTGTCCTATGTAAATGAGAAGAGAATAAGGGAGGTGTTCTGTAGTCCTGTCCTAGCGTGACAACGCTGCTCCTAATACAGACGCTGTACAGTGAGCAGGGTTGTCACCCTGGGACCGGAAGCTTGTTACCGGCAGGATCACTAGGTCCTACAGGCCATCCGCTGGGTTTGCTGGGGCAGTCCTGTATCTTGGTTCGATGCCGTGTCCGGGGGCAATGTCCCTGCATGTTCATAGGTGGGGTCTGAGTGGGCCCGACCCATGAAGTGCTTGTGATGGGCGGTCCCTATAGATATATGGGTGGGGTCTGAGTGGGCCCGACCCATGAAGTGCTTGTGATGGGCGGTCCCTATAGATATATGGGTGGGGTCTGAGTGGGCCCGACCCATGAAGTGCTTGTGATGGGCGGTCCCTATAGATTTATGGGTGGGGTCTGAGTGGGGCCAGTAACGTGGTCATGGTTTGGGTGGATGATATGTGGGCGGAGTCTTGTCCTGGGATCGTAGTGTTGGGAGTACCGGGGGGAAACCTAAAGGAAAAGATCGCGATGCAGCCGCCACGTCTCCGGGCGTTCGCGTTCCCTTCATCGGTGAAGATATTTTATCTCGGACGCAGATTTCTATTTTCTGCTCTTTAAATAATAATTCCGATTTCCATAACGAGCGGATAATCTCTGGGATTTGGACGCCGTCTCGCTGGGGTTCCCAGCGCTCCCGGGAAACGCAATCACACAATATAACGTTCCCGCCATAAATATTTCATATAATGTGTGACCAGAATGTGGAGATTCCAAGTCTATAGAAGGATCCTCGGTATACAATGTAACGTCTATAGAAGGATCCTCAGTATACAATGTAACATCTATAGAAGGATCCTCAGTATACAATGTAACGTCTATAAAAGACGTGTTGTCCCTCCTAATTCAAACCAACCCCTTTAGAGTGGAGTCCCCCTAAAATCTCTTCCCAGACCCTTAATCCAAGCAGCAGCCTGGCGGAGCAGGAAGGAGGAGGGAATGAGCGAGGGCACCCCCCCCCCCCCCCCACCCCAACCC
>NW_017309109.1:31845-35315 GCF_000935625.1 Nanorana parkeri | reverse complement strand
CCCCCCCCCCCCCGCACCATACCAGGCCACATGCCCTTGACATTTGGAGGGAGCTTTGCCGATGGGGAACGCCTGGAAAAGCACCTTGTCCCCATGCTGAGAACGAGGGCTTCTTCTTCCCACATCCCTGGCCCGGTGGGGACGGAAAGCTGTCGCTGGATGTAAACAAATGGGCGGAATAAGTCCCGTGATGTCACGACTCACTCCGCCCCTTTGTTTACCTTTTCAGAGCAGACCAGTCATTTGCGGTCGTTCTCGTCAGGATCGGTCGTTGGGGATTTTTTTTTTCTTTCGTCGAGTTGGCAATATCTTTCCATTTGAGCCTCTGAACAGTCGGTTCTGGGCGAAGTCGGCCCCGGTGTCTGTATTGCGCTCACTGCGGCGGTGTGATTACCGCGCCGGCGGTGAATCTTAAATACGTTTTCTTGTAATGACACGTTTCTGGAGACGCCGGACTAATTTATTTTACTTATTAATGCTCTTGTGTGAGGAGGGGGGATGCTGCGCAACTGCCGGCCCGCGAGCGTTCCCTTCTCGGGGGCCCTTTTGTGTCTTTTGCGGCATTGGTGGCCCCGGCGAGGCCTCATTTACATAACATATCGGTGACTTGTGGCCCCCCCCCGCCTGTGTCTATACCTGACGTCTCGGACGCCCACTCCTTGCTGCTGCTGTGTGCATTGGGTTTCCATGGGAACCGCCGTCTCCTTGGTAACGGTTGCTAGGAAAGGAGGAGGTGATGGGAGTCTGTGGGTACCAGAAGAGGAGAATTGGGGCACCGGGGGAGCGAGGAGGAACCTGGAATATTAAGCAGAGCGTAGGCGTCTGAGACGAGCTTTGGCGAGGAGACAGCGAGATCCCTGGAGTAATAACGGGGGTCACTGTGCGGTATCGGGGGGGCGGGGGAGGGGTAATTAGTGGATTCATAACCAGACGCGGATCTCATCTCCATGTCTGGGATCGTTATACAGTCCTAGACTGCAACATTGTATCACGTGCCCTTAAAGGGGAACTCCGCTGTGACTCCAATCGCTGCACATTGTCATTGAAGGATCGCCCCAGTGCAGCCAGCAATCCGCTTCAATAGCTGCTGTGATAAAACCAATTGTCTGCATGGAGGGTGAATTGTTTTTATTCTGACAGAACTGCAGTGATGGGGAGGAACAGCAAAGCACATTACTGAGCCCGGAGCAGAGCCTGCATGAGCCAATATGGCCGCCGCGCTCCCCCCGCTGAACCGCCCCCCACACACAACCCCCCACATATCAAATACACAGAAAGGATTGTAGAACATTGACATGATTCCTCCAGTTTACATCCAAATCCAAGAACATGGAAGAGTGTAGATTGCCTCTCGTTGCTGATACGCTGTCTGGGCACAAGCCAAAATGTCCATGTGAGAAGCATCTGATGGAAGCTGTCCTTCTCTAAATCACAGGCTGCGTACTATTTCCAAAGCCTGAATACATGCAGCTGCAGGCCTGGAGAAGAACAGCTTCCGTCTGCACCCGAACCCCCGGGAATGTGTTCTACATGGAGGATGTAATGGACTGCTAATGTATCCAATGATTGCTGATACTGACTGTGTATGTTTCTCTCTCTGGTTCTCTGACGTGCACTGTACACTCCCAGACCAGCCAGGACTCCCGTTTTTCGGTGCTGTGGTTCATTCAACGTCCTCCGGGTGCCGATGGGAAGCTGATCGTACGGAGCGGACCCGGGATGGAATACGGGACCTACGCCGAAGAGGCCGGTCTAAAGGACCGGCTGCAGCTGGAGGTGCTGCCCCCTGGGCAATACACCCTGACCCTGCTGGGGGCCCGACAGGAGGACAGCGGGAGCTACTATTGCCATGTGGAGGAGTGGGTGCTGGACCCCAACCAGGCTTGGTACCAGCTGGCCAAGGACGCCTCGGGGATGACCGAACTCGCTGTCAGGATGCCCGGTAAGAGGGGTGGCCTAGGAGGATGGGGGCTGAGGGAGGAGCCTAGGGAGAGGATGGGTGGGGGAGGAACCTTGGGGGTTGGGCTCAGATTGTGTGCTTTATGTTGGCTGCATTGTTCTGCTAAATTCTGCAGCTTTTTCTTTAATCTCCTAAAGTTTAACCCGGGACGTTCTGTAGTCCGAGTGTTAAAAAAACCAAAAAGCGGAACGTAAAAAAAACAACTGTAGAGTAATTTTCCCTCCATGGAGAGTAATGGGTTCCGGGCAGTTTGGTGTAAGTGGACCCAACCTCAGTCAAAACAAGAAGAGTTGGAACCCCTGTCAGGTTTTTGTGGACGTCATGACCCCTGCTGGGGAGTTTTGGCCATTGGGAAGGGAGGGGTTTAGGAGGGGCGGAGTTTAGGAGGGGAGGAGATTCTCCATCGGGGACGGAGAGACAGGAAGAAAAGAAAAAGGCTAATTTGTGTTTTTTATTGAAGGGTTAGAACATGTCGGGTTTTATTGCTGTCTTGTGTCTTCCTGTCCCGGTGACACCGGTACCCTCCCATATCCTGTCCTGGTGTCACAGGTAGGGAGGAAGTTCAGCTGTCTGTCAGATGCGGGTTTGAGGCGAACCCGAACCTACTCACGGTTCACAGTCCCGCCCAACTAATGTGCCCACCATGACCGATGATGAATTACATCGCTGGACACTATGGTTGACATATATGATGTCACTGGAGGCCATGATTAAGGTGGATGACATCACAGGACACCATGGTTGACGTGGATGACATCACGGGACACCATGGTTGACGTGGATGACATCACGGGACACCATGGTTGACGTGGATGACATCACGGGACACCATTGTTGACGTGCATGACATCACGGGACACCATGGTTGACGTGGATGACATCACGGGACACCATGGTTGACGTGGATGACATCACGGGACACCATGGTTGACGTGGATGACATCACGGGACACCATGGTTGACGTGGATGACATCACGGGACACCATGGTTGACGTGGATGACATCACGGGACACCATGGTTGACGTGGATGACATCACGGGACACCATGGTTGACGTGGATGACATCACGGGACACCATGGTTGACGTGGATGACATCACGGGACACCATGGTTGACGTGGATGACATCACGGGACACCATGGTTGACGTGGATGACATCACGGGACACCATGGTTGACGTGGATGACATCACGGGACACCATGGTTGACGTGGATGACATCACGGGACACCATGGTTGACGTGGATGACATCACGGGACACCATGGTTGACGTGGATGACATCACGGGACACCATGGTTGACGTGGATGACATTGTGATGGACGTCTTCCCATGTGTCTTTCTTTACATTGAACTCTTTGGAAATGGGTGAGGGGTACTGATGTAATCTAATGTAACCCTGTACTCATCCCCCTGGGAGGAGGAGGATACCTGGGGGCCCCCTTATTATAATGGTGGTATAAGCCCCCCCCACCAGATGTTTTTTCCCCTCAACAATGGGATAAAAAC
>NW_017309109.1:29970-31639 GCF_000935625.1 Nanorana parkeri | reverse complement strand
AGAGCGGGAACAACACAAGTAACAAAGTGACCGCACAGAACCGTCCGCCAGCCAGTCAGCGGCCCCGTCTGAGCAGTCTCTTGATGCCAGTCTTATAGTAAGAGCAGAGATCATGTGACCTGCACCTTGGCACTAGTCATGTGACCTGCACCTTGGCACTAGTCGTGTGACCTGCACCTTGGCACTAGTGGTGTGACCTGCACCTTGGCACTAGTGGTGTGACCTGCACCTTGGCACTAGTGGTGTGACCTGCACCTTGGCACTAGTGGTGTGACCTGCACCTTGGCACTAGTGGTGTGACCTGCACCTTGGCACTAGTCGTGTGACTGGCCGCCGGGATTCGGGATCGCAGCGATCTTCGTACGATCGCTCATAGACTGCGCAGAGGGCGAATCTTTGACTTGAGGTCACCTCAATGGCGGACTGCGGCGATTTCACAGCGCGCGTCCGCGGCTCAGCGCCGCTTTGTCGGGCTGATTACGGATGAAGTGCAGAATAAATGATCTAGAGACCCTTTGAAGTGCAAACGAGGGAGAATAAACGGGGAAAGAGATGCAAATCAGACCCTCGAAATAAAAAAATAATGCAGATGGAATGAAAGATTCCCCCCAAGAGGACTTCACCGTACCGCCGGCTCCGAGGCATCGCAGCACTGCAGTCCTGGCATCACATCCCACCAATGTGTACCTGGAGCCCTTATGGCGTCCCTGTGCCTGTGAGGATTACTGCTGCAGTGCCCTGAGACAGCACTGCGGTATATGTCGGAGCTATACATGTATAATCGTAATGCTGTGTGACTGTGGGGGAGGGGACATTAGAGTGTAAGCTCCTCTGTACAGAGACTGATGTGACTGTGGGGGGAGGGGACATTAGAGTGTAAGCTCCTCTGTACAGAGACTGATGTGACTGTGGGGGGAGGGGACATTAGAGTGTAAGCTCCTCTGTACAGAGACTGATGTGACTGTGGGGGGAGGGGACAGAGTGTAAGCTCCTCTGGTGCAGACAGATAAACATCGCTGTATGTGGACATTGTGTCTGTAGCGCGGTATGGGAGACGTTCGGCAAACACCGGCAGCTGGGATCAGTTGATGGAACAATGGCCATTGTTGAGTCCTCACAATAACTGACATCGGACGCCGACATTTCCATGAGATCAGTTGCCAGGAAGTAAACAAAGCGGCTCCTCTGATTTCCATACGGAGCTGCCAGCCGCTTCTTCTCCGGACTCTACAGAGGGGGGGATCGGATCGCTGTGCAAACATCAGAGAACGACACAGAACACGCGGACCATCCCGGATCAGAACACTGGGCTTCCTCGTCCTATTCTTCTTATTGAGGGGGTGTGGCTGTGCTGAGGGGGTGTGCCCGTTACTCAGCTCTGCCAGCATAGGGCACTGGAGGGGAGGAGGGGGAGACGGAAAGCAGTTTTTTCTTTTTACTGAGAAAGCTATTTTTAAGTAGAGGGGCACCGAAATTGAAATTTTAAAACCCAAACTAAACCAAAATATAAAAAATTGTCAGGCCGAAACCGATACCGACATTTTTTTTTCAAAATTTTTTTATATTTTTAAATTTTTGTTTTTATAAACTTTTCAATTTTTATTTTTACTTTTAGGGGCTTCAGGGAAATATTGGGCGTCTAAACAGACTCCTGATATTTCCCTTTTTT
>NW_017309109.1:28928-29939 GCF_000935625.1 Nanorana parkeri | reverse complement strand
CCTGATATTTCCCTTTTTTAAAATAGAAAAAAAGATTGAGGACACAGAGCCCTCGGAGACGCACGCGGAGCCCTCGGAGACGGACGCGGAGCCCTCGGAGACGCACGCGGAGCCCTCGGAGACGGACGCGGAGCCCTCGGAGACGCACGCGGAGCCCTCGGAGACGGACGCGGAGCCCTCGGAGACGCACGCGGAGCCCTCGGAGACGCACACGGAGCAAGACTGCTTGTACCCGCTCTCCTCTCTGACGCGCTGTCACAGGAGGCTGAGCGAGCGGTGAGGAGAGCTCCGCCTCCTGTGACGGCGCTGGCTGTCTCCACCCACACACCGCTCTGCCGGACTGTGATAGGAGGCTGAGCGGTGTGGGAGGATGGACGCCGGCCGCTCACCGCGCTCTCCTCCCGCAGCGCTCGGCCGCCTGTCACACTTTCTCTCCTCCCCGCTGAGACACAGAGCAGCGCCCAGCAGGGGGGAGGAAAGAAAGCACGGATGCGCCGATGTATCGGCAGGAAAATGACACTTTCGGCATTTACCCAAAAGTGCCATTTTCGGCCGATATATATCGGCGCATCCCTAATTTTTAAGGCATTTCAAAGTGAATATCATCCAGAAATCATTACAGGTGGGGGTTGGGCAGGACGATGGAGAGATAAAGAGCTGAGGGATGTCACTTTGATGAGTTAGATGAAAGAGTTTAAAGTTACCGACGTCGTCATTCATTGTGAGAAGCAAAACAAAGAATAACAATGTAACAAAGGAAACGTAGAATTAATTTTTAAGGCATTTCAAAGTGAATATCATCCAGAAATCATTACAGGTGGGGGTTGGGCAGGACGATGGAGAGATAAAGAGCTGAGGGATGTCACTTTGATGAGTTAGATGAAAGAGTTTAAAGTTACCGACGTCGTCATTCATTGTGAGAAGCAAAACAAAGAATAACAATGTAACAAAGGAAACGTAGAACCAATCGTGTGTGTGTGTGTGTGTGTGTGTGTGTGTGTGTGTGTGTGT
>NW_017309109.1:28357-28609 GCF_000935625.1 Nanorana parkeri | reverse complement strand
TTATCACACATTCAGATTATTATTTTTAGACTAATTATGGTTTAGACTGGCGAGGATTGGGGCATGCGGGATACAACAGCGTCTGATGATTGCGGCACGCGGGATACAATGGTGTCTGATGATTGCGCCACGCGGGATACAATGGTGTCTGATGATTGCGGCACGCGGGATACAATGGTGTCTGATGATTGCGGCACGCGGGATACAATGGTGTCTGATGATTGCGGCACGCGGGATACAATGGTGTCTGAT
>NW_017309109.1:26103-27373 GCF_000935625.1 Nanorana parkeri | reverse complement strand
ACAATGGCGTCTGATGATTGCGCCACGCGGGATACAATGGCGTCTGATGATTGCGCCACGCGGGATACAATGGCGTCTGATGATTGCGCCACGCGGGATACAATGGCGTCTGATGATTGCGCCACGCGGGATACAATGGCGTCTGATGATTGCGCCACGCGGGATACAATGGCGTCTGATGATTGCGCCACGCGGGATACAATGGCGTCTGATGATTGCGCCACGCGGGATACAATGGCGTCTGATGATTGCGCCACGCGGGATACAATGGCGTCTGATGATTGCGCCACGCGGGATACAATGGCGTCTGATTGCGGCACGCGGTATACAATGGTGTCTGATGATTGCGGCACGTGGGATACAACGGCGTCTGATGATTGCGGCACGCGGGATGCAATGGTGTCTGATGATTGCGGCACGCGGTATACAATGGCGTCTGATGATTGCGGCACGCGGGATGCAATGGTGTCTGATGATTGCGGCACGCGGTATACAATGGCGTCTGATGATTGCGGCACGCGGGATGCAATGGTGTCTGATGATTGCGGCACGCGGGATACAATGTTGGTTTCATATAGGAATATGTTGCAGTTGATCGATTGAATTTATGTTCAAAGTATCTTTTATTGAACACAAAGACCCCTCCCCCCTCGACTACATGAGTGAGGATTAGTGATCACATTGTTCCCTCTGTTTGCTCGCGTATCTGAAGGGTTAACAGTTGTGAAGTAACCGCGCTCCTATCTTATCTGCGCGGCTTCCAGCCAAAGTACAATTGTACGCAGAGCGCGGGATTGTGGGGGATTCTCAGTCCTGTCCTTCTAATCTGGAGGTTATAATGTTGCAGCTGCACTACACACCAGTCTACACCAACCCACACCAATCCTCACCAATCCTCACCAGTCTACACCAATCCTCACCAGTCTACACCAATCCTCACCAGTCTGCACCAATTCTCACCGGTCTACACCAATCCTCACCAGTCTACACCAATCCTCACCAATCCGCACCAATCCTCACCAGTCTACACCAATCCTCACCAATCCTCACCAGTCTACACCAATTCTCACCAGTCTGCACCAATCCTCACCGGTCTACACCAATCCTCACCAGTCTAATCCTCACCAGTCTACACCAATCCTCACCAGTCTACACCAACCCACACCAATCTTCACCGGTCTACACCAACCCACACCGGTCTACACCAATCCGCACCGGTCTACACCAATCCGCACCAATCCACACCAACCCACACCGGTCCACACCAGTC
>NW_017309109.1:17547-18247 GCF_000935625.1 Nanorana parkeri | reverse complement strand
CCGCACCAACCCGCACCAGTCTACACCGACCCGCACCAACCCGCACCAGTCTACACCGACCCGCACCAACCCGCACCAGTCAACACCGACCCACACCAGTCTGTACCAATCCGCACCAACCCACACCAGTACACCAATCCCTACCAGTCTGTACCAATCCGCACCAACCCGCACCAGTCTACACCGACCCGCACCAACCCGCACCAGTCTACACCGACCCGCACCAACCCGCACCAGTCTACACCGACCCACGCCAATCCCTACCAGCCTTAACCAACCCACACCAACCCTCGCCAGTCTACACCGACCCACACCTGAGGAGGGGTATGACTGTGATACAGGGCTGTGATTGTGATGAAGGGGTGTGGCTATAATATGGGGGGGTGTGGCGGAGAGGAGGAGTGTGCCTGTTACTCAACTCTGCCAGCATAGAGCATTGGAGGGGGAGAACGAGAGGCAACATTCTTACTTAGAAAATATATATATTAAGGCATTTCCAGGTATAAATTAGGCGGGGGCGGGGTCTAAAGCGGGACAATGAAGAGATAAAGAGACTTCGGTTGGTTTACTCTTTTAGATGTAGGCGGAGTTCAGTACTGCAGATGTCTCCGCTCTCTCCCCACACTCGCTGTCCTTCCACCTCCAGCTTTGGAGAGACCAGAATAATAGATGATGTCAGACTGCTGAGACGTCTGGGTGG
>NW_017309109.1:15319-17242 GCF_000935625.1 Nanorana parkeri | reverse complement strand
GGATAGGGGGAACCCCGATCTGCCCAGCCGCCTCTTCCTATCACAGCCGGCTCCGGGCCTCTACACCCTTACCCTTCGCGCCACCGAGGAGCTGGACAGCGGGGCCTACAGCTGCCGCGTACAGGAGTGGCTGCAGGATCCGGGGCGCCAGTGGTACAAGAGGGCCGAGGACCGCTCGGCCGCCACCTACGTCAGTGTGCGACGACCCGGTGAGTGTACATGGTGGACTGCGAGATGGTGGGGGCCATTGTATGGGGCGCAGGAATGGAGGCTCTAGAGACCTGAGAGGTAGACGTGGTCCTTTAAGGGGTAAAGTAGTGATGGAGCTTTGGTTTGAGGAGAGGTCAAAGGTCCAGGTAAAGGCCAAGACCCACCCTGGATTATTTTGTCAGGCCAAGGTTGGGTTCAGTAACCGGCTTGGGTTGTCCCACCAGCAGCCGTTGTGCCGTATTCGCCGTGTGTGGTGCTGATGACATCTTTTTATCTCCTCCTCCTATCCGCAGATGCCGCGCTGCACCTGGACGCCAATCCTCTGAATGTGTCTGTGATGGACGGCGACCACTTCGCCCTGGACTGCGCCATCCTCTCCCGCTCCCGGCCCGAGTCCCAGCTGGCCGTGTCCTGGGCCTTCCATGGGGGAAGTCGGAGCGCCGAGTTGGAGACCATCCTCAGTACGGACCGCTACGGGGTGTGGAGCCCACTAAGTCCACGCTGGGAGGGCCGGCTACAGCAACTCCAACTGTCCCCGACCATCTTCAAGCTGCGAGTTCCTCGGGCCGCCGCGGGGGATTCTGGGAACTTCACCTGCTCTGTGCAGGAGTGGATGCCGGGAGCTCGCGGTGACTGGTACCTGCTGGCTCAGGATGAAGCTCCGGTCGGATGGGTCACCGTGCAGAAAAAAGGTACGTGGGGGGAGGGGATGGGGTGTCCCCAGAACAGGTGACCCGTTCCTGAGTGACGGTTGAGATGGATATGAAATGTCTATTGAATACGAGCCCCATCTTCATGCCGAGGGTTACATTGTATCCAATGATCATTCCATCTGGATATCCAACCAATCCAGGAGCATGAAACGAGAGGGAACCCCACGGGTTGGTGTCCAGGAGTCTGATGGAGGTGAATTGGATCCCCTCCTGGCCCTCCTCTTACAGGTCGGACCCGTCTGATGAACCCCCCTTGTTCCTGCCCCAACCATTTATATCGCCCAACATTACAGCTTGTGTCATGCTAATAACATCTGCTTCCAGCTCCCAAGTATGCCCAACAGTGCTGTACACCCCGTGCCGCAATGCAGAGTAGAATGTAAACTGCTGTAGACAGGTTTCCCTATAATGGGGCCCCCTCCTAGCCCAGGCCCCATAGACGCCGCCTCGGCTGCTCTTGTAATGCCACCGACTACAGAGCACACTTGGAAGCCGGGAAACGGTGTGCAGTGTCCGGCCGGGCCCTGCGCCACTTCGGGCCACTTCTGAAGAGTCCGGGAAACAGGAAATGATAAAGTGACCGTTCACAATGATAGTAATAGAAGACTGAATGTCATCCCCGGTGTATCCAAAGCCAACACTGTTCTCTTTGGTTTTGGACGGAGCAGGAAATTGTTAGAACCTTTGTCGGGGCCCGTGTCCCCCACTGGGGAGATTTTATGCCACTTCCTGTCCCAGAGAAACGGGAAGTGAGAGGAAGTCTTCCCAAAAATCCCCTTGCAGTTGTCACCAGAACAGGTGTCCCCATTGGAGGATTTCCCCTTCATTCCTTTTCTGGTGGCAAATGTAACATTTTGGATTTCCCTCACTTCCTGTCTCGGTGACACCTGGAGGAGGATGCATCTCCCAGACGTAGGCACAGACGGCAATAAAAATCTGGCAGGGGTTCTAACCCTCCACCTGTATCCCTTGACGCCCCCCCCCTCCCGTATCCCTCGAC
>NW_017309109.1:14091-14888 GCF_000935625.1 Nanorana parkeri | reverse complement strand
ATGCCTCAATGGCCCTTGACGACCCCCCTGTGCCCCTCGACGGACCCCCCTGTATCACTCAATGGCCCCCAATGTCTCACGTGTGTCTGTTCCCCTCCGCAGAGTCCAGCCTGCAGTCCGTCATCTGCTCCAATGACGCCCTCTTCTACTTGGTCTTCTTCTACCCTTTCCCCATCTTCGGCATCCTCATCATCACCATCCTGCTGGTGCGCTTCCGGAGCCGGCCCTCCGGCAAAACCGGCGAGGGGAAGAATGGAGTTCCCCTCCTGTGGATCAAAGAGCCGCACCTCAACTACTCGCCCACCTGCCTGGAGCCGCCGGTCCTCAGCATCCACCCGGGCACCATCGACTAAAGAGGAACTCTGCCTGGACTCTTGTCGCCTCCGGGGGGGCCAAACTGATTTCAGCGGGTGAACCGCAGAGCCGGGGGAGGGGCAAAAATCCTATCTGTGCGCTTTATGGAAAGAGGGGCGCAAAGGACTTTTGGGGGTTCGCGGTCTCCTGCTGAGCTTCCTCTTTCTATGTCTTCATCGCCGCGTGCGTATGGTGGGTTCTCACAATGGACACCTGGACTCATCTGATTGGGAGGGGGAGGGTAGGCGGCTCCCTCCAAGTAGCAAGAGATTGTACTGACTTTGAAAAGCGCACTTCGCCCAGGCGAGGGAAGTTGGCGTGGCCCCTGAGGGCCACGCTGGAACAGCCGGGTGCTGATGGCGCTGCATGTATAGCGGCTCTTCCTGTGAATCCCTACTCTGCCTGTGGATCTTTATTTTGTATGTAAATCCTGTTTTTATCCC
>NW_017309109.1:12112-12424 GCF_000935625.1 Nanorana parkeri | reverse complement strand
TCTCCCTCCGCCACATGCCAGCGCCAAACACTGGGTGGCCACAGGTGAGCGGGGAGTTGGCCCTGGACGTCAGGTGATCACCGGGGCCCTTGTAGCCACCGCCCGCTCCCAACCTTCATGTTGTGGTACGTTGCACTGACGTTGTTTTTTTATGACCTTCATTGGACAGTAAAGTTCTTTTTGTGTCTGTTTCCTCCTTGTCCCCGTGTCATTATTCGCATGGAGGTTGTGGCGGGCAGAGGGGTCTTTGGAGGGGCAGGCTGGGGGGGGGCACGCTTGGCTCTGTAGGGGCACGCTGGTGGTGAGGTGGGG
>NW_017309109.1:6803-11150 GCF_000935625.1 Nanorana parkeri | reverse complement strand
GGGGGGGCGGTTGCCTGCAAGTGAAGAGGGGGGGTGGGGAAGGGGGTCTCCTGACACTGACCAATCTGAGGGGATAAAAGAACATTTTAGGACATTTGATGGATAGAGATGGAGAAGAACAATAGTGGGAGGTGACGATCACTCTCCACCAATTACAGACATTGGATGACAACGGTCCCGGATTTGCTGAGTCAGTCCCACATGTTGCCCCCCTTTGTCCTGCCGTCGTGTCCCTGATTGGGTCACATTATAAACAAGCTGGTGGGGATCATTGACCACATATGATGAATAGTGTCAGCCAGCGCCGAGGACTTGTGTGCGATGGGAGACGATCATCGTTGCCCCGGCGGTTGTGATTGGACGTGACGTTGGATCTACATCGGGGAGGAAAATTGATTTTTATTTATTTATAATAAATTACATTTCCGGGTGTCTGAGCGTTTTACTATTTTCCTTTTTTTGGGGGGGTCACATGTTATTTCCAACAATTGTGTATTTTTCATTAGTCCCAATCCCCGAGACATTCGGGCCCCATAATGTTGGTATGTACACACGAGGGGCCCATTACATTCTGTATGTTCTCTTATTGATCACTTGTATCTCGGAGCCCCCCGAAGCCCACAACATGTCCCGTGCCATATTCATGGTGGAGTCAGAGGTCAGACGGATCATGTTCTGAGAGGTGCCGGGACTTCTATTGCCCCACCGGGGGGCAGGGAAAGGTAGTATTTACTCCCTCTTACCACTCCCTCTGATCACTGACCACTCCCTCTTACCACTCCCTCTGATCTCTAACCCCTCCCTCTGATCTCTAACCCCTCCCTCTGATCACTGACCACTTCCTCTGATCTCTGACCACTCCCTCTGATCTCTGACCACTCCCTCTGATCTCTGACGACTCCCTCTGATCACTCACCACTCCCTCTGATCACTGACCACTCCCTCTGATCTCTGACCACTCCCTCGAATCTCTGACCACTTCCTCTGATCTCAAACCACTCCCTCTGATTTCCAACCCCTCCCTCTGATCACTGACCACTCCCTCTTATCTCTAACACCTCTCTCTGATCACTGACCACTCCCTCTTATCTCTGACCACTCCCTCTGATCTCTGACCACTCCCTCTGATTTCTAACCCCTCCCTCTGATCTCTCCCCCCTCCCTCTGATCACTGACCCCTCCCTCTTGACCACTCCCTCTGATCTCTGACGACTCCCTCTGATCACTCACCACTCCCTCTGATCTCTGACCACTCCCTCTGATCTCTGACCACTCCCTCGAATCTCTGACCACTTCCTCTGATCTCAAACCACTCCCTCTGATTTCCAACCCCTCCCTCTGATCACTGACCACTCCCTCTTATCTCTAACACCTCTCTCTGATCACTGACCACTCCCTCTTATCTCTGACCACTCCCTCTGATCTCTGACCACTCCCTCTGATCTCTGACCACTCCCTCTGATTTCTAACCCCTCCCTCTGATCTCTGACCACTCCCTCTGATCTCTGACCACTCCCTCTGATCTCTTACCACTCCCTCTGATCACTGGCCACTCCCTCTGATCACTGGCCACTCCCTCTGATCTCTGATCACTCCCTCTGCTCCCTGACCACTCCCTCTGATCTCTGACCACTCCCTCTGATCACTGACCACTCCCTCTGATCTCTGACTACTCCCTCTGATCTCTGATCACTCCCTCTGATTTCTAACCCCTCCCTCTGATCACTGACCACTCCCTCTGATCACTCCCTCTGCTGCCTGACCACTCCCTCTGATCGCTGACCACTCCTTCTGATCTCTGACTACTCCCTCTGATCACTCCCTCTGATCTCTGACCACTCCCTCTGATCTCTGGCCACTCCCTCTGATCTCTGACCACTCCCTCTGATCTCTGACCACTCCCTCTGATCTCTGACCACTCCCTCTGATCTCTGACCACTAACCACTCCCTCTGATTTCTAACCCCTCCCTCTGATCACTGACCACTCCCTCTTATCTCTGACCACTCCCTCTTATCTCTGACCACTCCCTCTGATCTCTGACCACTCCCTCTGTCTTCTAGAAGATTCTACAGGACGATGTTCCAAAAATCATTTTCAATCTTTATAAATCTGCAGATTTCATTAGAATAATCCCCGGTGATCCTGCCATAGAGGTCCTTGTTCAGACACTTCCTATTATAGGGTGACCACTGTCTACCCAATTATGCCCCTGTGTTGTCACCCTGTCACATGGGCTTACAATGGGGGCTACAAGTGGACAATTTTCACAGACATTACACATACATGGTCCACTGTTGTCACCATCGGGGAAAACCCAACAAGAGAATTGCCAGGCAGCCATTGCTAGAGTGCCCATAGTCAGGAAGTGGCTGCAAACAGTCTGCAGGAGATCAACAGCACTCTATGGTGAGATAAGATGAGGTATGATGCTCTATGATGAGATATGATGGTCTATGATGCGGTATGATGGTCTATGATGAGGTGTGATGGTCTATGGGGAGGTATGATGAGGTGTGGTGGTCTATGATGTGATGTGTGATGGTCTATGATGTGGTGTGATGGTCTATGATGAGGTGTGATGGTTTATGGGGAGGTGTGATGGTCTATGAGGAGGTGTGATGGTCTATGGGGAGGTGTGATGGTCTATGATGAGGTGTGATGGTCTATGGGGAGGTGTGATGGTCTATGATGAGGTGTGATGGTCTATGGGGAGGTGTGATGAGGTACGGGGAGGTGTGATGGTCTATGGGGAGGTACGTGGAGGTGTGATGTCCTATGATGAGGTGTGATGTCCTATGATGAGGTGTGATGGTCTATGGGGAGGTGTGATGAGGTACGGGGAGGTGTGATGGTCTATGGGGAGGTGTGATGAGGTAGGGGGAGGTGTGATGTCCTATGATGAGGTGTGATGGTCTATGGGGAGGTGTGATGAGGTACGGGGAGGTGTGATGAGGTAAGGGGAGGTGTGATGGTCTATGATGAGGTGTGATGGTCTATGATGAGGTGTGATGGTCTATGATGAGGTGTGATGAGGTATGATAGTCTATGGGGAGGTGTGATGGTCTCTGGGGAGGTGTGATGAGGTACGGGGAGGTGTGATGAGGTATGATGGTCTATGATGAGGTATAGGGAGGTGTGATGAGGTACGTGGGGGTGTGATGAGGTACGGGGAGGTGTGATAGTCTATGGGGAGGTGTGATGGTCTATGGGGAGGTGTGATGAGGTACGTGGAGGTGTGATGCGGTACGGGGAGGTGTGATGAGGTATGATAGTCTATGGGGAGGTGTGATGAGGTACGTGGGGGTGTGATGAGGTACGGGGAGATGTGATAGTCTATGGGGAGGTGTGATGAGGTACGGCGAGGTGTGATGAGGTACGGCGAGGCGCGAGGTTGTACAGTTCAGGTGGATGTGGATGTATGTATCTGGAGCGTCTCTTGGCAGTGCGGATCTGGACACGTTTGCCGTCACATGTTGATCCGTGTTCAGCGTCTCCTCCGGGTGACTCATGACGGTTGATGACGTGTGCTGAGTGTTCATACCCAGCGAGGAGGAATCACATGTCAGGATTGTCTGATCTGGGGAGCTGACACTCTACAGGGCCAGAGGGGCCCCAACCCCCAAACATTGTACTATCACCCCCATCAGATCTCACCATCACCTCCAGCTGGATGGACAATCCTTCCCTGTGTGCGTCACGTATGTACATGGGCGGCCATTGCTGACTTCCTCATGAATGCCAATCCCTGACCCGGAGGAAGCATGTAGTCGGTGCGCCCGGTACGGCCTAAGCTCAGAGAGATACTTCTAAAAAGGACTCTATATGAGATGATGACGCCGCCATGTGGGGCCCCGGCGCTCCCACTGTGACCCCGAACACTGGGTGGCCAGTTCTCTGTCTCGGGGGGCCGCTGGGTCTGGGATCTCCGGGGACAGAATCTTCCGGAAGCAGCAGGCGGTCTGTGTCCGGTGACATCTGTTATCATTTCCTGGCATCCGTCTGGACGTGTCACCGCCGTGTCACCGCGCACCGCGTCCCGTCATCATTCAGACATTTTCCAGAAGCTCCGCAATCAGATCACCGGCCCTTTAATCAGCTTCCAGCGCTGACGTCTCACACAGGTGACGGGGATTATAGACGCCCCGCATGATAACGAACGATCAGATCGCAGCCCCCGGTGACACACACAGACGGTCTGCGGTCTCTGAGGTCATGTGATGGTGTCACCCTCGCTGTGTCTGCTCTTTGTAGTCTGTGGACAGGTCATGTGATCTGCTCTTTGAAGCCGTCCAGGTGCTGCATGGAGTGTGAATCATCCCAGGTGTGTCCTGACGCCTTCCCCCCC
>NW_017309109.1:4937-5730 GCF_000935625.1 Nanorana parkeri | reverse complement strand
CAACATGACACCATCAGCAGCCCCCCTCCTTGCTTCTCCCATCCCCTGCCTCCCTCATGTGGACATTCTCAGGTACTGCACCCCCCAACATGACACCATCAGCTACCTCCCTCCTCTCTTCTCCCATCCCCGTCCTCTGCCTCCCTCATGTGGTCATTATCAGGTACTGCACCCCCCCAACATGACACCATCAGCTACCTCCTGTGACGGACGGATGATCCGACACTCTCGGCGCAGAGATGGGGGGCCCGCTGGCCGCTGGGTACCGATCCGGTGCTGGGACTGTGCTGGGCCGCCTAGAGGCCCGAGGCCCTGGTGCGTCCGCACCGCCTGCACCGGCGGTAGTTCCGCCACTGAGTGCACCGGGTGGAGACCCCGGGACAGCCACCTCTAAGACAAGCAGCCTACCGGGTTCCTGAGGCAGTCCGAGAGAGTATGAGGATAGAGATTAAGGAGATGCTCGATTTAGGAGTCAGCCCGGTGCTGATTGCATTTCCATCATTGGTGTCCAGGAGGTGTTATTAACCTGCCCAGAGAGACGTGTTATACAGCATTGTATGTGGCAGACAATAGATGTCTCACCCCCCCCACCCAGGGGCGTCCCGAGGCTGGGTGACACCCGGAGCGGTAACCGAGCGTCACCCTGCCGAGACGTCATCGCGCGGCAGTATTCTGATACCTGCCGGCGGCCATCTTGGTGAGAGAGGAGGGGACAGTCACCCGGCGGGATGAGGAATGCCGCCGGGTCCCCTCCTCTCTCCTGATACCGTCGGGCGTTCGGTCCATGACCGAG
>NW_017309109.1:3025-4107 GCF_000935625.1 Nanorana parkeri | reverse complement strand
CTTCTCCCATCCCCTGCCTCCCTCATGTGGACATTCTCAGGTACTGCACCCCCCAACATGACACCATCAGCTACCTCCCTCCTCTCTTCTCCCATCCCCGTCCTCTGCCTCCCTCATGTGGTCATTATCAGGTACTGCACCCCCCCAACATGACACCATCAGCTACCTCCTGTGACGGACGGATGATCCGACACTCTCGGCGCAGAGATGGGGGGCCCGCTGGCCGCTGGGTACCGATCCGGTGCTGGGACTGTGCTGGGCCGCCTAGAGGCCCGAGGCCCTGGTGCGTCCGCACCGCCTGCACCGGCGGTAGTTCCGCCACTGAGTGCACCGGGTGGAGACCCCGGGACAGCCACCTCTAAGACAAGCAGCCTACCGGGTTCCTGAGGCAGTCCGAGAGAGTATGAGGATAGAGATTAAGGAGATGCTCGATTTAGGAGTCAGCCCGGTGCTGATTGCATTTCCATCATTGGTGTCCAGGAGGTGTTATTAACCTGCCCAGAGAGACTGAGTCATTTTGGTGTCACCGCTCCAATGGTGTCACCCGGGTGCGGGCCGTACCCCCCGCACCTCCCTTGTGACGCCACTGCCCCCACCCACCTCTATTCATCTCGGCTTCTCCATTGTTACATAAATGGCCTCTTTCACACCAGTCCTCCTCCCTGTCTAGGATGTGTACTTGGCTGTCTTCAGGGGAGTGACCTTTCACCTTTAGATGTAGTTATACTGCTGAATCCTGACCAGAGGGTTGGCTCTTCTATGCTGTGCCATACGCCGTTGTAGCTGCTGTTTTGTTTCACCGACATACAATTCTGAGCGCTCCTCGCTGCACTGGACGGCATACACAATGTTACCCATCTTGTGTCTTGGCATCGTGTCTTTTGGGTGAACCAGCTGTGTCCTCAGTGTATTGCCGGGTGTAACGCAGGCGGGGATGTGATGTTTCTCAGACACCCGGCTACATACGGGGTGACCAAATTCTTCAGTTTTTCATGCTTTTCACCCTCTGGTACTCTCGGCATTCTTCCCTCTTCTTTCTGTTTTGACAAAAGCCCGGTCTGGATACCGGCAAGTATTAAGGC
>NW_017309109.1:0-2509 GCF_000935625.1 Nanorana parkeri | reverse complement strand
GGTGGGGGGGGGGGGGGGGGGGGGGGGGGGGGGTAGGGGGCAGTTGGGCCCAAGAAAATGTTTGCCCGAGGTCCAATCAATAGCAAAGACGGCCCCGTGTGTGTGTCAGCAATTGTAAAGTTCCTTTAGAAAGTGGCCCCAGCCTGAGTGGAAAAGCTCGCCCCTGCCAGAGTGCTGCGGAGACCTTTCCTCTCTGTGGGTGAGCGGGGGTCAATGACGTGTGACCTTAACGCTGAATTCTGGGCTTTTTGTAAACAGAATACCCCTGCAGTAGCCCCTCCCCCCACCTGCATTGTAAGGGTTAAGTCTAGGGGTCGGAGGGCAAGCTGTCATAGTTACGCTCCGGCAGGCTGTGGCGCTCTTCTCTCTGACGCTCTGGGCTGTGGCCCCCTGTCACTGGAGAGTGGTCAGTCACCCGCTCCCTGCGGAGAGTGGTCAGTCACCCGCTCCCTGCAGGGATTTCCCCTCTCCATTCCCCCCGTGCTGACTGGAGGGACAGACGGGGAAGGGGGCCGGCACAGCTGACTCTGCCCCTAGAAACCTGCCAATCAGCTAGCAGTGTGGCTCCAGGCAACATTTTCGCCATCTTCCCCCGGGAGCAGCGTGTCTCTGCGCTGTCGGCATATAGCGCGATATATAGGGTCACACGTGTGCCACAGCGCTGTACACGGAGTGCTTAGCCGCTACCTAACATGGTACACAATGGTCCACGCAAGCCTTGCCACATCCAGAGACCTACTCACCACATGAGTCTTCAGAGACTGCGCCACAGCTCTAGACCTCTCTGTGGCTTGCACAGTGCACAATGGTCTGCCGGAAATGTCAGAATGCTGAAGTGTAACATGTCAGGCTGGAACCTCCATCTTCCAATCCAGCGCGGGTCCAGAAGCAGTGGCTATGCAGAGAGTATGTCTGGCAGCATTCGCGACTGAAATGTCTTACTTGAAGTCACCAAAGAGAAAGGCGGAGTTTCTAGATGGGCCCGAGTTGCTTCTCGGTCGGTTTTTGTCTAGACCAGTGGTGGCGAACCTCCGACCCTCCAGCTGTGGGGGTAAAACTACAAATCCCATGATCCCATGATGCATCTCTCTTCCGGAGTCATGTCTGTGGCTGTCAGAATCTTGCAATGCCTCATGGGATTTGTAGTTCCACCCCCACAGCTGGGGGGCCGGAGGTTCGCCACCACTGGTCTAGACTGTTCAATCAATTGGCGGCATAAACGTGTGGAGAGCACTGGAGGTTATCCCCCCTAGACCTTATGTGTCCCATTGTCATGTACCCCAAAACCCCACGATATATCCATTAGCAACAACATTACCAAACTGGAGAGTGGAGGCCACTGAGGGATTGGCGAGGTGGATGATTTTGGCAGCAGCATACATGGGAAGGGAGATGGCTTGTGTAGACGTCGGCCAATGAGAGAGGAGCTGCAGTGGTCGCGGTGAGAGATAATGAGAGAGGGAATTAGTAGCCTGGGGGTGTCATTTATAAAGAAGGGACGGATTATGGAAATGTTACAGAGGATAAGACGGCAAGTTTTTGTCAGAAATTGGATGTGAACCCAACGAGAGTTTAGAGTCCAGGATTACACCTCACACCCTAGCATGTGTGGGCAGGGCCGAATTTCCCACAGGGCCCACTGAGGCCCGGCCTCGGGGCGGCAGGGAGCAGAGGGGCGGCAAGAATTCCTATCGCCTGATGCCTGGGACATTTAAGACTGGGATGCCATTAAAGTTCATGTGCGTGTAAAGGCGTCCCGATACTAATGGCAATACAGTGTAGTGTATCTTTCAGCATTGATGGCGCCTTTCTAGATGTGCAAGCTGCCCATTCCATACGCACTAATGTACCCCCATACCATCAGAGATGCCCATTCCATGCCCATTTTATTACAGGTATTTGTGTAGCGCCGACACTTTACACAGCACTTTACATAGTTGCACATTCGCATCAGTCCCCGCCCTCAAGGAGCTTACAATCTCAGGGCCCTATCTCACATACATAGGAGGGCCAATTGTAGACAGGAGCCAATCAACCGACCAGCATGTCTTTGGAATGTGGGAGGAAACCCACGCAAGCAGAGTGTGAACATGCACACTAATAATGATAATAATAATCCTATAGATGGGTGAATGTTAAATACATTTTTGGCAACAGTTACTCTTTTTATTTGATTGTTTAGACTAAATCCCGCATTGGGAAATACAATATACAAGGAAACTGTATAACTGTGACACCTTCTTTGCTGCAAGGAAAAGCCAGCTGACTGGTATGATGGTTAATCCGTAACTAGTTCAATAAAATTGCCAGACTGTGCTGTTGGGTGGTGTTGGATGGTGTTGGGTGGTGTTGGATGGTGCTGAGTGCTGTTGGATGGGGTTTGGTGGTGTTGGATGGTGTTGGGTGCTGTTGGATGGTGTTGGGTAGTGTTGGGTGGTGTTGGATGGTGTTGAGTGCTGTTGGATGGGGTTGGGTGGTGTTGGGTGCTGTTGGATGGTGTTGGATGGTG
>NW_017309108.1:59605-99478 GCF_000935625.1 Nanorana parkeri | reverse complement strand
GCCAAATTTTTCAAGCCCTGTATATATATATATATATATGTTCATTATTATTGTATCACCCCAGGTCCAAAGTAATGAATACTAAGGGAAATTTGTAAACTAGTTGTACTGACAGGGTTAGTCAAAGGTTCCTTGCCATTATTATCAGTCCAGGCCATCTATGTGTGTATTGACAGGAATCTATCAAGTGTTCAGGCTGCTATCACTTTACGGGACTTCTCATTAAGGGTTTACAACTATGACTATAAACAGCGAGGCCTGAAAAAACAACTTGGGTACTTAGCAGACTGTGGGATGTGAATGACTTTTTGAAGACCCTTTAACAAGAAAACACGTATGTTTAATCAGAATCTTAATTGATCATATCCAGAAGTGCTTATTTCAACCACAGGAGGGGACAACTGGGTTTTCCTAATTAGCTTTTGGGATGCCCAGGCCTCATTACCATCACAACTTCCACTTTAAATGACTGTTTAAGGTGAACTCAAGACAGATATGAAAGACATATTTTTGCAGCTCTGTAATCATTATTTCATCATTAAATGTGCTTTTTAAATGCAAATATTGTAAGTACTAAATTTGACCTGGCATTGGCCTCCTGAAATCCCTGTACAGCAGGGCAGGAGTGTGAGATAAAGAAGCACTACAAGCAGCCAATCAGATCATGTGCTGACAAGAATCATGCTGATGGTAAGGGAGCACACAATGACATAGAGAGGAGCTTATCACTGTGCTGCTTCTCCTTCCACTGTCCAGTCACAGATTGAAGGGGGACATATGATACAAGTGATCATAAAGTCCCCAACACTAAATTACATATAGCCAACTGAACAAGTGAATTTGTTACTGTGATTTTTACCTTGTGAATCCCGTATTTATTTGAGAGACACATCTGCTGATTTTTTTTGAATAGAATAACATTTTTGATTTGTGAGAACACTGCTGCGGGAAAGATTAGAACACTGCTGTGGGAAAGAAAGAAAACAAATTCCCAGCTTATGAATGACAATTGAAATATTGCTCACAACAACTATTTTTTTCTTAAGTCTATTCTGTATGAAACACATGGCAGATCTCCATTCTCTGAAACTATTGGAATGTCTGTGGAAGGAATGTGTCTAGGTTAAATGAGTTATGTATAGAGGTGCAGATGAGTTTTGCGAGGTTCAAATGATTTTTGCACCCTGCCATTGGCCACGGTACGATTTTCCTGCAGCCACAGGAAACTATTCATGTAGTGTGTTATTATGATGATTATTGTTAAATTATTTTGCTGTGTCTTTTAGATAAAAGAGACACAGTGCAGTGTTTCAGTTGCGGTGGCTGTCTCGCCAACTGGCAAGAAAATGATGATCCCTGGAAAGAACATGCCAAGTGGTTTCCTGAGTGAGTCCATAACAAGTGAAAGTTGAACTCTAATTTGCAGCAATATTTATTTATTTACTTGGCCCTTGTCTGTGCTGCAGCTTTCTGACCCTATTTTAACATGTCCCTAAGTTTTTCTACCTTCAACCTGAAGAGAAAAACGAGCTCACATGACCATTCATGGTAGAGTCCGCACATCACTGAAGTAATGCCCAGTCAACAGTGATTGAGAGTTAGCAGAAATCATGCCTAGCTAAATGAATACACACAGCTTTACGTAAAAGTGTTACATGTTTTTGCAGTCCAGATCACACTGCACAGCATAAAACGCTAGTATGAGCTCCCTTTCCATACTCTTTACTGCTGTTGTATAAGTCTATAATTCAGCACACATTATCACCTGAAACAATAAGGTACACAGCTAGTCTACTGTACTTACTGAGAAACAACACTTCATCCACACATAGAAAGCAACACAACGCTTAGTTGTATGGCTAAGGCCAGGACTGCGTTTTGGATTCCTAACCCCTGCACTCTTTAAAAACACATCTTAGTTTATTTTGTATGCTGTCTCTGTTCTGTTGGGATTTTCCTTCACTTCCTGATGCAGAGACACTACAGGTAGTGAGAGGAATTCCCTTCTCAGACAGTTGTCGCTGGAACTTAAATTTGGATTTACCATTACTTTCATTCTCAATGACTATCACCAACAGAATGACTAAAGAGGGGGAATCTGCCAAGCAGGAACATGCAGAGAAATACAAACTTGACAGGTTTAAATCCTTTCCTACTATATCCAAAATATAAAAAAAGTTTGGATATACTGTACATTCACATTAGGTCAGCTTATCTCATATACAGTATATGCTGTAGTAAACTTATAAGTTTGATTTTGTCAGTAAAATTTGGAAGGTGATATTTCTGTATTTAAATTATATTTTGTTGACTGAAACAGGTGTGAATTTCTTCAAAGTATGAAAACTCCTGAAGAAATAAAAGAATATATCAATTTATACAATGGATTTGAAGGATTTACAGTAAGTAGATATGGTTTTGGTTTATAAGTCAGACTTTGATCTCTAATACAGCTGTACATTGTCACCCAGGCTAAAAACTAATAGGACATCTGAGGTTTGTAATTCTGGAAAAAAAAAAAAGCAATTAAAAAAGGTTTGTATTAAAGTTATACAGTAATGGTGCATAGGATCGCTAATTTTGTAATAGTATATAATTAAATAAAAAATATTCTATTATTTATTTTTACTGAATTCTTAACCACAATGTGTAGCACTAACTGACTGGGGTGGTGGATGCTTAGAAGTTACACTAAAGCCTTAAGATTTTACACTCCAAAAAAGATCAGTTGATGGTGAAAACTAATGGTGAGCTATGGGGTAAAATTTAAAGTGATTTCTTTGCATTGCTGCTCTTCCCTGACAACTTGCTGTCACCAAGATGTGATGATACCACTCTCAGCCTCACCCTGCACAGAGATTTTCCAGCAACTATCAAAGGCTAGCAGACAGAGCGATCATCACTGGGGTTGGTTAACTCCTCAGTTAACCCTTTATACAAAATGATAGCCGTCACTACATGCTTTAACAGAAACTCGCACCATTCCCAGTAAATGCTGTGACAATTCAAAACGTAAGCAATGCCTGTGATGCCCTCTGTCTCTTCAGACAGGAATATAACAGGTTTTACAATATGGTAGCTCTCTTCACAGAGACAGGATACTTTAAATTCTTATTTAGAGTGTAGAGATAAGCTTAATGATTCTAGAAGATCATTCTTAATAAAGAAAATGTGCAGAAAAAAAAGGGAACAGATGTAACATAAAAGGGACAAATAATACCAGTAAAACAAAGAAAAAAACAAAAAGGGAATCAGCATGAAATTACTTATGTAACGTTACTTACAAAATATAGGCATGTAAGCTAATAAGGGCAATGATATCACTGCATCCAGCCCCTATGTTTATGTCAAGTTGTGGACAGGGGATTCCCCATCCCCGGCTGATTGGGTAGCAGGGAAGGAGCTTCCTTTCATGATTGGAAGAGCTCCTTTTTGTCAGGGAACCAAGAAACCAAAAAGAAACTTAAATTGCAGGTTTAAAAAAAAGTTAAAAAAGGTATAAAAGGAGTTTACTGAAAACAACAATAAACATACATGCACAATGGAAACAACGCCAGAGTCAGGAACCAGGATATCAGTCAGCCAGAACCAGGATCATACACGGAGAACAGGAACAACTACAGAGTGATTGGTTGATCAGAAAAAATGCAAGGGCAGAGACTGAAGGGACAAAGTGATGGTTAAATAGTGAGCTGGTGTTTGCATCATCACTCTGAGACAGGAATGTGTCAGGAGTTTTGTCAGTATTTGCAGAATGATGATGTTAATTGGTTTGAGCACAAGAGGGCGCCAAAGATGAACAATGGTGCCAGAAACACTACACAAGCCATGCTGCAAGCAACTGGACAAAGAATGGTAAGAAACCCTGACACATCGGAGGAGCACAGGTTTGGACACAGTTCAGTCTGAACCTGATCTCATCCCTAATGAACCGAGGAAAAACCTCAAAACTCAAGCAGGGGATGAAAACAAAAAAGCTGCTTTGACTTCAATATCCAGCTTCTCTCCACAGTAAATCCTTTCCTCCAAATGTTGTCCACATTCTTCCAGGTTAGAAGGTAAAATGTTTGCTTTATATATGTTTCTGTCTGTAAAGTCAAAGGCTTTGGTTTACTAATTCATTGTTCAAACAATTTCTTTATCATTACAGGGAAAAGATTTCATGAATAATAACAGTAACTGGATTCTGCAAACCCAACCATGTAAGTCACTCTATAAATTTTCAGGACGGCAGCGGCTCCTCCGCCGTCCATTTTATTTTCTTGTCCCCGCTGCCTCAGCCCATACAAGCAGGGGAGAGCAGTGGGGATCCGGGCCCCCCCGAGTGCCGTGGGCCCCATAGCGACCGCATGGTGGTAGTTCCGTCACTGCTCACAAGTGTAAATGAACACATGCTTTTATCATCACACTTTCAACTGGTCACAGAGGATCCTCAGGAGGGAATTCACCCTGCTGGCAGATACGACTGTCACATTACTGACTCCTCCAGCCGCTGTGTGCCTTGATTTACGCATTTCAGGGGCACGCCCCCTTTGTCAGAACCAGCCTGGTTGTGGTTAGAAAATGTTGTTGGATCTCTAGGTTTATCTTTACACATAAGATTACATAAAATCATATTCTTCAAAGCTGCTCAAATTTTATGTTTGCTGGTCACTTAGATATGGTAATGAAATATTTTTTCTTCGCAGGTGCTGCCAACCTGGACATCTTTGAAGATGAGAATGTCCGTTTAGAATCATTTAAAACGTGGCCTCCAAATACCAATATCGATCCTGCTTCACTTGCCAAATGCGGATTTTTCTATGCAGGTAAAGTTGAATTTTGAGTGGCATTTCTTTTATTTTTCTTCTTTTTTTTCAGTCTCACTCATCTTTAATAGGCATGGCGCTGCCCACCTTCTAAAGCAGGGGCTCTCTGTTCTCTTAAACTGTTGAGGGAATTTTACTACAGGAACTCTTCTTTTAATTCCCCTTTTGAACACTAAAAAATACACTATATTGCCAAAAGTATTTGGACGCTTGCCTTTACACGCACATGAACTTTAATGGCATCCCAGTCTTAGTCCGTAGGGTTCAATATTGAGTTGGCCCACCCTTTGCTGGTATAACAGCTTCAACTCTTCTGGGAAGGCATCCACAAGGCTTAGGGGTGTGTCTTTGGGAATGTTTGACCATTCTTCCAGAAGCGCATTTGTGAGGTCAGGTACTGATATTGGACGAGAAGGCTTGGCTCACAGTCTCCGCTCTAATTCATCCCAAAGGTGTTCTATCGGGTTGAGGTCAGGACTCTGTACAGACCAGTCAAGTTCCTCCACCCCAAACTCGCTCATTCATGTCTTTATGGACCTTGCTTTGTGCACAGGTGCGAAGTCATGTTGAAACAGGAAGGGGCCATCCCCAAACTGTTTCCACAAAGTTGGGAGCATGAAATTGTCCAAAATGTCTTAGTATGCTGATGCCTTAAGTGTTCCCTTCACTGCAACTAAGGGGCCAAGTCCAACCCCTGAAAAACAACCCCACACCATAATCCCCCCTCCACCATCTTTACACTTGACACAATGCAGTCAGGCAAGTACCGTTCTCTTGGCAGCCACCAAACCCAGACACGTCCATTGGATTGTCAGACAGAGAAGCATGATTCGTCACTCCAGAGAACAAGTCTCAAATTCTCTAGAGTCTAGTGGCGGCGTGCTTTACACCACTGCATCCGACGCTTTGCATTGCACTTGGTGATGTAAGGCTTGGATGCAACTGCTCGGCCATGGAAACCCATTCCATGAAGCTCTCTACGCACTGTTGTTGTGCCAATCTGAAGGCCACACGAAGTTTGGAGGTCTGTAGCTATTGACTCTGCAGACAGTTGGTGACTTCTGCGCACTTCAGCATGCGCTGACTCCGCTCTGTCATTTTTACGTGGCCTACCACTTCGTGGCTGAGTTTCCCTGTTGATTCAATTTCGTTATAATACCACTAACAGCTGACCGTGGAATATTTAGTAGCAAGGAAATTTCACGGATGGACTTATTGCACAGGTGACAACCTATCACAGTACCACGCTTGAATTCACTGAGCTCCTCAGAGCGACCCATTCTTTCACAAATGTTTGTAGAAGCAGTCTGCATGCCTAAGTGCTTCTATCTTATACACCTGTGGCCATGGAGGTGATCGGAAAACTTGAATCCAATGATTTAGAGGGCTATCCCAATACTTTTGGCAATATAGTGTATATCTGATATAAGGTTCACGTTAAGGTAGAAACATGGTAAACCTAAGAACAAATGTTGGTTTTTGAAATGTGTTGACTTTTATAACCAAATCCAGGGAGCTTTGCTTTTGGGGTGCCATCCTAAACTGGCAAGGGGCGCAAATGACCAGTTTATATTAGGTGGCGGGGGGGGGCAGAATAATTGCATTTGTAAGTAGCAAAACTGCATTAAGATGCCTTATCAGGTCAATTTCTCCATATATTCCTTTGTAGAATCTGTCTGAAGCTATAGATAGTGTCATCTGCTTTCCAATGGTTATTCCATATCAATATATGGAGAATGTGCCCTGGAGAGAGGAAACAGGAAGTGCAGCTTACAGTAATGGACAGGGAGTCACCACTGGTGAACAGCATCTTCTCTGCTAATTATCCAAACCTAAATAAAATAAAACATTTGGCTAGACTCCTACTTTACCTGTTTAACTACAGATTGTAATGCCGAAGTTACATTAATGTGAGAAAGAGCAAAAGAGTTGATGAAAAGATATTTAAAAACTGGAAATACAAATGAGGCAATGAACACATAATAAATATAATAAAAATATTTGAAAAGTGTTCTTTGAGTATTGTAGTATAAAGCACACCTGCGATTACCCGCACAAAGGGGGACTGCTTGCTTTGTGCTGGACTTTATATTTATTTGCTATCATTATGAGTATAACACGCATTAAGGGAACACTTTGAGATAGATAAGAGCAATTTTTTAGGGCATTTTTATTGCTGAAGTCCCCAAGATCCCCAAGATCTCAGAAGCTAGTGGGTAAAAGTCCACCAAACTCACCCATCAATGATTGGGCTGACTCTTAGATTATGCTGAATGAATGCATGATAAGATTAAAGAGCAGTTCTTAATTCATTAAATGTACTAAATATATGTGACCAGTAGAGGTCTTCATCCACTAGCATGGCTATGATAGGCCCTGGTTTAGAATTAGGGTCATCGGTAATGTGTAATCCACAGCACTCCTGACCGGAATCCCATAAGATGGGTGCTGGTATGACCTGCCGATGGCACCACATTATCACAGAAATGTCCAAAACAAGTCAACTGCACTCTAAGGTCCAATGTGTTGAACACCTCTTTTATTCAGATGTTATACAGATACAGTATGGTGGCACAGTGTAAAAGCTACGTTTCGGGACCGAACATGGTGCCTTATCAGGGAAACACAGTGGTTTAGAATGAGGGGTACAGGCTAATGAGGGGTGCTGCATGGCTGTGATGGCGCTAGCTGCAGAATAGGGTGTTTTGGGAATCAGGGAAGCTGCGTAGCAGTGAGGTGCCCTGTAGTGAAATAACGGGAATCTGGCAAATGAAAAATTTATATCTAATTCCTCTTTCTATAAAGTAGTGAATAAATCCACCATTATTTGTATAGGTATTTATATGGTGGCGACAATTTACATACTTGCACATTCACATCAGTCCCTGCCCTCAAGAAGCTTAGAAATGTAAGGTCCCTATCCTCACATACATATACAGGGTCAATTTAGACAGGAGTCAAATAACCTACCAGCATGTCTTAGGAGTGTGGGAGGAATCCGGAGTACCTGGAGGAAACCCACGTAAGCACAGGGAGAACATGCAAACTCCTTACAGATAATGTCCTGACTGGGATTTGAACCGGAGACCCTCAGTGCTGAATGTATCTTTGCTTCTGTGCAGGAACTTCCTGTAATAAAAAACAGTCATTGCTGTTCTCTCTCCTTGTGCCGGGTGATCTCTCTACTTGTGCAGGGGGATTGGTCTTGTATCCACCCCTTCCTCTAGTTTTTTTTTTAATGCAGGCAGTCTGTAGTTGGTGGAGTCTGTTGGGTCCCTTCCACAGCAAGAAAGGTTCAAGATGTGTACCAGGTAACTACAGGCCAGTCAGCCTTACATAAGCAATATGCAAGGTTTTTGAGAGAATGGTCAGGGACTATATTGAAAAGTTTCCATGCGTGAATAGTATCATAACCAAGAACCAACACGGATTTATGAAAGACCGTTCTTGCCAGACAAATCTGTTAACATTCTATGAGGAAGTAAGTTGTATGGCGGACAAGGGAATACCAGTTGATTTAGTCTTTCTAGACTTTGCAAAGGTGTTTGATACAGCACACCACAAAAGGTTGGTATACAAACTAAGGTCAATGGGCACTGAAGAACCAATATGTACATGGGTAGAAAACTGGTTGCAGGACCGCATCCAGAGGGAAGGGATACATGGCACATTCTCTAAATGGTCCAAAGTTCTAAATGGAGTGCCCCGGGGTTATGTATTGGGGCCAATTCTGTTTATCCTATTCATAAATGACAGTGAGGTTGGAATAAATAGCTTGCTGGGGATAGAAGTTGTGCAAGGAAAAAAGATCGCAATATGACAGAATCCCTGCAGCAAGACCTTTATAAAACTAGAGAGCTGGCAGCTATACAGGAGATGAGCTTTAATCTAGATAAATTTAAGCTCATGCACTTGGGAGTTAAGAACACGCATGCTGAATACACCTTAGGTGGTGTTTCACAGGGGGAAAAGGAGATGGATTAGGATCTAGATTTAGACCTCAGACTCAGTAATAGCATGCAGTGCCAAGCTGCAGCTAATAAAGCTAGTTGTATATTATCTTGCTTCAAAAGAGGGATGTCACAATATCCGGAAATCCGTGCCGGATTTTCACTTTGCCCCCTGTTTCTGGGCTGTCAGCCTATGGTGTCTCACAAGGCTGCAGCCAATCTGCTCTCCTTCTCCCCTATTTAGGACTCCCTCACTTGTTGCTCTTGGTGCGAGCAACAAGTCTTTTGCCTTGTTCCGTACCCCTTGTGTCTCTGACTACCCCAGGGATCCTATTCCCTGCGCTTGCTATTGGATCCCTGTGCCTTTTGGCTCCCCTCTACCAGGTGGTATCCCTGTTTGGCGTTATCCCCTGCTTTGCTCCTTGCACCCCTACTATAGTATTTCAGTGGTTCCTTTAGTATATTGTTGCAGGCCTTAATTGCCTTCACCTGTGCGCCTCTCCAAACTGCCTTCATTGCCTTACTTCTACTGTGTTTTCCCTCTCCAGTCTTTGTCTGTTTGCTTCCTCCTATTTACTACTGTTGTACTTCTACTCCGTCACTTACCTTCCGGTGTATCTTCCTTTGCTTTGCTGTCACCCCTTTATTTCTGTGCTCCTCTCTTACCTGGTGGCTGTGTTGGATTCATCCTTGTCTGCACACCCCTGTGTGCATACATCCCTTTTGTGCTTCTTTGTGTACTTTTCTCTCTGTTATCCTGCTTCTTTGTATGCATGTGCCACGCACATCTCGTTTACTTTTGTACGTTGCACCTTCCTGCTCCTAGGTGTGCCTCTAAGCTGCTTACCCTTCCCTGGTGTCCTTGCTTATCTATTCTCTTCAGTATACACTGCTGTTCTGCTGTGCGTTTGCACTTTTGCTTGAGACTTTCTCTCTCTCTCTCTCTCTCCCTCTTCCTGTCTTCCTCCCTCTTGGTTACAAGTTTCTTCCCTACCTGTTTGTATCCAGTTCCCCGCTGCTTCAACTAGTCCCTTGCGTCTGTGTGGGTGCGCTAGAGGGCCGCAACCTGGAAGGTGTCCAGCAGCCAATCATCCTCACCACTAGAGGCTCTGTCGAATACCTGGCCCTTCTTAGATTCTGCGCCTCTAGTGCGTCCTCAGAACGCACAGACCATTCGTTCCTCTCTCCCTGTGACCTACATCCCCGATATCCCGCCTCTTTGTGACTCCTACCAACTCCGCAAACACAGGAGCTCACGTACCCTAGTGCCCTGGTCCCTAGACCGTGACAAGGGATTTATTCACGGGATAGAAATGTAATTTTGCCCCTTCACAAAACACTGGTAAGGCCCCATCTTTAGTATGCAGTGTAACTCTGGTCACCAATCCGCAGGAGGGATGTCCGTGAGCTAGAAAAGAAGGGCAACCAAATGAATAAGGGGGATGGAAGGTCTGAGATATCGAGAATTACTTAAAAAATTAAGATTGTTCTCCTTAGGGAAGAAGCACTTAAGAGGTGACATGATCGCTGTATACAAACTCATCAGTAGGGACTGTGATATTGGGAACGCACTACTTAAACTAAGTACCGTGAGGAAAACAAGAAGTTGGAGAGGACGAGGTATAATCGTAAACTGCGTAAGGGGTATTTTACTTTGAAAGTGGTAAAGATGTGGAATTCATTTCCACAGATAGCTGTATCAGCGGGAAACATAAACTACTTAAAAAAACACTTGGGTGTGTTGCTCAGTTCACAAAACATACAGTGTTGTTGAAATTCCGAACATTAAACACACACACACACACACACCATATAGGTTGAACCTGATGGACCTGATTCAACCTCACCTACAATGTAACTATGTAAATAAAGCTTATAAATCATTAAAACATTTGAAAAAGAATGTCAAGTGAACTGTCCATATGATTTTAGGAAAAAAGGATGCAGTGAGCTGCTACACTTGTGGTATCTGCATTCATTCATTTCAACCTGGGGAAGATGCAATGACTGAACATCTTAAACACAGCTCCGAGTAAGTATACAATGTTATAAAACCTTCTTCCATTTAAAGAAATTGTTCTGGTTGCCATTCGATGTTTACTTGGTATCTAGTATCACAGTGCTGTCTGACAGAGTGGAATAGGTAGAAAACCCTCCAGGGTGCTACACTTGCGGGAACATTTTTTATTAACCCTTGCAGTGGGGGTATCCCACGCTGCAAGGGTTAAGAGCTCGTTTGTGTCTAGTGACAAAAAATAACAAAGATGTAATCACTTAAAGCTCCGAGCCATCCAGCTGTCACGGCAATCCCTCCAGGCTGCCTCCTGGAGGGAGACACTAAAAGGACCGGTCTGGTAAAAGAAGAAGCTGGCTCGGAGCATCGGTTGAGTATAACTTTTTTTGTCCCTAGACACAAACGAGCACTTGCAGTGTGGGGGTATCTCCACTGCAAGGGTTAATAAAAAAATTCCTGGTGTTCTTCTTTAAATGAGTGTTTTACAAATACTTGTTGGCACTTTCATGCTGTGCACTGACAGCAGCCAAGCCTAACTGCTTGCACACATATTACAAGTAACCTATAAATTAAACTTCCATATACACATCATTGATTATGAGCAAATACTTGTAACATTTTGTATAATAAATCAAACTGTCTATTGCAAAAAATGTCAGCATGAATTGCCACAATCTAACACACATGAAAATCTATAGCGTGAGATGCATATTAAGTGTTCAAAACCATAATACTTGAGTAATAACAGGAAAGAACAGAATATTACATTTATCTAATCATGAACTTATTGACTTCTTCTGTTGCTTCTTCTTCTCCTACTCTGAGTTCTGCAGCAGCTTCAACAGGCTAGGTGTCACCCGGTGCGCACATTATGTATACACTTGACGTCATTACGCATGCACGTATTGACATCATGTGCACTTCACTGCAGGCATTCATCTTGGAGGGGGGGACATTCATCCAGCAGGATAAGGTATGCTGCCAGGTCCCCTCCTCTCTCAGGTAGCTGTCCATGACCCAGTGGGGGCTACACCCAAATGACTGTCACCCCCTGTCATGGTGTCACCTGGTGCGGGCCGCACACCATGCACCCCCTTTGTGATGCCTCTTTGGAATTGCTGTACAGGGATTGGCAGAGGCTGACACCAATTTACATTTTCATGTATTTACACCAGTGACATAAATAAATAAATGTATTGAATTGATGTATTAAAAATAATAGATCTGCATTATTTGTGCCTTTTTAAATACCTTGAGTTCAGCTTTAAAGTAAACCTGCCAAGCAGTAAGATATTCAGTTTAAAAAAAAATCTTTCTGATTATCTTATTGGCTGTTCATCCTTTTCTTAAGTTGCGCATTTTTGAGGAGAATGTTGGAAATAAAATGTGAAAATTCCAGTCATATAGACAGTCAACATGTGCAATTAGTTGATCAGGTAAATCATATTTATCTTTTATTATTTGATATTGTTATACAGTTTAATTTACAATAAAAACTATAGTTAAATGTGCAGTAGCAATTATAGTTAAATATGCATTTTTAACGCCTACACGTGATGTTTCATTTACATTCCTGATTCACTGTTAACTTTTTTAGGTAATTTGAATCTTTATGAGCTTAGTTTGTTTTTTGTATTTTATTGCTGTTTGTTAATTGATGGCAACCTGGAATAGACATGAAGATAGATGAAACAGATTCCTCCATCAACTCTTCCGAGTGTTTTCATGCGGCCAATAATTTTCCAACCTGCTCCTTTGATCAGCTGACCAAGGGATGCCAGGCAGAAGGAACTGTGTGAATTTCAGCCGGTTCATTAAGAACTGTCCTAAATTCACTCAGTGTATACTCTACTTAAGCACTGTTACCCTGGGACAGGATTTGTGTTACTGGCAGAAACTCCAGGTGAAAATAAAGAGAAAAAAATACAGAAAAAAGCATATTGATGCAGCCACCACATCCAAGGACTGTTAAACTGCAATATATTTCATTTTCATTCTTGGGTTTAGATCAAATTTAAGTTAGACTTGAGCTGGCCACCATGGGAGAGAGCGAGAATATCTCATGGATCCTGGGAGGAGTCTCTTGTTATCCTTTATGATGGCCCCAAATTTACTTCTAGGTAGCTTATTAACTTATGGTTAGGCAGCTCAAAGATGTATAGTGTAAGGGAATCCGCCGTTGCGTTCCATGTTGGAACGCAGCAGCCTACGGCGCATCCACCGCTACGAGAGGCGCCGCTGCGTTCCACGCTGGAATGCGGTGGCACCGAGGACGTCATGCGGCTCCTCCCACCCGCAGTTCCGCGTTCCGGTTAAAAGACGGATCGGTAGGATTGCACGGCGTTCCACTATTGTGGAGTGTGCACCCTGCAAACTCCCGAACCCCTCAGAAGTGCAGCCTACGGTGCTTGTCCCTAGGAGTGGAGCCTGGGCCGACTCTCCTGGATTCCTATGCATCATAACATGGTTCACAAACCGCAAGTACCCTATATTGATTACTGGAGACAAGACTGTCCAATTATCTGTGTCACGTTGCCTGCTGGAGATGGGAGCAGCCCTGCTGCATTATACTGGAATGTGATAACCTTCAGGCCTGGTTCACATCTGAACGTTTTGTAGCACGTTCAACGCTCGACGAACGCTCTACAAAACGCTCAAACATCTAAATCCCATTGTATCAAGGGGTCTGGTTCACACCTTGCCGTATTTCCGCCCGTCCGAACGCGATACAAAACGGCCTACGCCCAAAGAAGTACATGTACTTCTTTGAGACGTTTTGGTCTCGCGTTTCCATTGGGATACAGCCAAGTAGCCCACGGAAACGCTCGCTTGTTTTTTACCGCGAACCGCGGTAAAAACGCGCGACGCGAACCGCACGACAAACACGCATATTCAATACGCCTAGGTGTGAACCCAGCCTTAATCTCTCATGTGTTGCATAAATTGACTCTAGTTAACATCGAATTGTGCTGGGGGAAGAAGATATTAGCGTGTGTTACTACTTTGCCCAATACTTACCTTCACTCCACCTGATGTAGACATCTCTGGGGGGGTATGAGGTAATACCCGTCCAGCTTGTACTCCAGGTAGCAAGAAACCCTCACACATTGGCAAATTATGTCAGAACTCCAAACTCTCCGCTTGTGAGACTGAGAGTGACGCCTGGAGTTCGGTACGGACTGCCTTACTATAACCCTTCAGCATTCCTCATACTTAGTCCGCCTCCGCAGCTGTGGTTCACCCCCGAGCATACAGTAGGGCGTTACACATAGCTTCCAAAAGGAGCAACTCATAGAAAACAGAAGAACTCCAAACCTAAACAGATATCAGAGTCCATACAAACGTTTTATATTTGTGTCCATCAAACAGCTAACGCAATTCAAAACAATGAAAATAAGGGGGGAAAAAAAAACAGAATTTTGGTCCTATTGTAGCTATGGGTAGTTCTCCCAAAATTTCTGAATTTCAGGCAGTGATTGCAGGCAGAGAGCGCAGAGCCAGGAACTCTGGTGATGAGATCTCCCCTCTAGAATCCAAAATATATTTAAATGTAAATATATCTAAAGAAGCTACCAGAGTCCACACCTATCTGAAATATGTCTTGAGTCAACTCCCTTAATAAGCACTCTATAATTATGCTGTATTAAAAAATCAGCACATACAACCAATGGTCGTATTAGATCTTTACCTGCTTTCCCCAAAAGTAAGACCTACCCCGAAATGACACCAAAATGACTGAGTCATTTTAGTGTCACCCCTCCAATGGCCGCACCCCCCGCGTGATGCCACTGCCCAGCGCTATCTTCGGGGATTTCTGTAATATAAGACCTACCCTGAAAATAAGACCTAGTTCGGTGGTAGGTCTTATATTACAGACATCCCTGAAGATAGCGCTAGGTCTTACCTTCGGTTTAGCTGCACATGTAATTAAATTTTACATGTGAAGACCGGCCGCAGCTCCCTCCCGCCCCCCTGCCAGACATGCCCCCCTCCGCCCGCATGCCCGCCCACCTGTCTGTTTTTCCATGGATTGCATCAGAGCGGAGAGGCAGCTCCCTCCCGCCCCCCTGCCAGACATGCCCCCCTCCGCCCGCATGCCCGCCCACCTGTTTGTGGCTCCCTGGACGGCAGAGCGGACAGCTGCAGCCAGGTAAGACATCCCCCGAAAATAAGACCTAGTGTCTTTTTTCGTGAAAAAAAAAATAAGACTGTCTTATTTTCGGGGAAACACGGTAGTTTTTACAAAGACTCTGAAGCTGGCCATACAAATTTTGGACGGTTCTTCGGGGGGGATTCCTTGATCAGTGCTTGTATAACATTGATGGAGGAATCTTTTCCATTTTTTTTGTTCAGCCTGCTGATTGGTGTTCTAAATATTTGTGTCTTAAGAAGATTTACCATTCTTTGGGCCTGGGGGAAGCGTCCTTTATTGAAGGGGTTCAGCCTACTGGTTGAACAAAAAAAATAGAACAGTCTACGGCAGCTTAAGAGAGTGCTCTACATATCTCTGTCTCAATGCTTTCCAAAGCTTTCTCTTACCCCATGAAAGTAAACAAAAATGTTAGTCTTTCGGTGAGAACGTCTTTAAAGTGTACCCCCTTTCACTAAAAATCACATCAGCATACAACTGGGCATGCGGATTTAAAATCAGTTTACATTCATTAGCTAAACACACTTGTTTTTTTTATTTACTTACAAATAGAGTTCATCTACTTCCTGGTCCATTTCTGGCACAAATTATGTATGTGCCAAAGCTTTGCATCCTGGAAAGGTTACATCAGCAGAACATTGCTGGGAAATCGTATCTGTAATCTCATGAGATCTCAGGGAAAGGCATTTTCCTCCCCTGAGATGATGTGCATGGTCATATGCCCTAGTCACATGTCCTAGTCACATGTGCCAGAGATCCAGGAAGTAAAGGGAGATATGGCAATCTACCCGTAGTAAACATGGTCACATGGGAAAGAAAAGAGAAATAAGGTATATAAAGAATACAAAGCCTGAAATTAATTAAAGGTATGTGTTTGTAGATTTTCATTACTAAACATTTCTGAAGGGGTGTTTGTTGTTATTTTGAAGATATAGTTAAAGTCCCTCTTTAATCAATTTTCTCCTTTGCTTTTACACAAACATTTATTTTAGAACTTGGGACATACAACAGCAATGCTCAAGGCCATTTGTAGTACACAGACTGATAAAGTTCTTCAAAATTGATTATCTCCATTCCCTTACTCAGACATTTCTATCTTCTCTCTCCAGCCTGATCAAGATGTGGACTGGAAAGAGCTTCATAGCATAGAGAGCTGTAAGTCTGTATATCAAACTCATTACAAAATGTAAAGGTTGGTGCATATACAGCCCTTTCTATTTATAGTTTTTTTATTGCCAGGTTTAAAAATCCACAATGTGCATTGGACTGACAAAACAAGGGAATTAAGACAGCAGCTGATTGATGTCTATAATGATTCTACCTTCAGCAAGATGTCACCATTTCCAGGATTTTCCCATATTTCTGTAGATCTGAGGTCACTCTTTGCTGATATCTGCATTCTGTTAAAGGACATTAGAAATCGCCCATTGCGGCAGCTTACATTACCAGAGGTTCTGTCAGAGCTAAGAGACATCACTATAATAGAAGGAGAAGCTGGCAGTGGGAGGACAGCACTGCTTAAGAAGATTGCCATTCTTTGGGCCTCTGGAAAGTGTCCTATACTCAACAGGTTCAGCCTTGTGTTTTATATCTCTGTATCCTCTGCTGAGAGGCAGCAATCTCTCTGTGACATCATCTGCCAGCAACTGATGGGATCTGCTGCACTTCTCACTGAGGAGTCTCTGGGAGAAATGATACAGCAGTTAAATGACAAAGTGCTGTTGCTTCTGGATGATTATGGCTTGGCAGACTCGGCATCTGAAGCCGTTGAAGAACTATTAAAGAACCGCTGGAACAGAATGACTCTAGCAGTCGCAGTGAGCACCAGTGCTTCATGCAAGGTGCGACAATATGCAAAGAACATACTGAGTATTCAGGACTTTCCTCTCTTTAGTTCATTATACATTTTCAAACAGCTTTTCTCGCATAACAAAATATTTCTTGAAAGCTTTAGCCTGCACTTGATGCAATCTACCACACTCAAGGCAGCTTTAAAGACACCTCTATTTGCTTTTGCTCTTTGTGTTTTTTGGGTACAAAACTCAGCTAAAAACATGTCAGTAGACTTTTCTATCTGTATGACTTACTTGATGCACAAAATCCTGAAATACGGAACAGAAAAAGAGAAACTAGAAGCTGCAGTGTTGTCCTGTGGACAGCTTGCCCTAGAAGGTATCTTCCAAGCTCGCTTTGAATTCACTCAGCAGTATCTAGTTGAAGCTGGTGTAAAAAGTGATGATGCCCTTCGGTTTGGCCTATTGAGTAGGTTTACGTCACAGAGGCTCAAGCCCATTTTCAAATTCTTTCATCCCTCATTCCAGGAATACTTAGCTGGTAGGAAAATGAATGAACTTCTACAGTTGGAAGATGTTGCAAAAAATGAAAAAGGCTTATCTTATCTGCAGAAAATTAACACTTTCTCAAGTGTTAATGGGCGCTATTACTCTTTCTTGAAGAACGCATGCATGCATTCTCCAAAAACAGCCACACTGATCATCTCTCATATTTTCAGCTTGATGAGTAATCCAAAAGCATTTGCACATGAAGGAGGTACAAATCTTCACCCTCCTATTCTAGAAATGAGCAGCATTGATTCTATTCTCAGCATCATTAATCCAAAGCATTCCCATCACTCTGTAGTCAGGATGTTGCTTGAGTTTTCTATTAACATAGCAAATGAGAGTACATTTTTGGCTCACTGTGCTCCCATTATTCTGCAGTTTCTCAAAGACAAAGACATTATAATATGGGCAAAACCAGACATTTGGCTGATTAAATTCCTGCACAAATATCCTGAAGGATTAATGCTAATAAAGAGCCTGGAGGTACATGTACCTAATACTATGAAGAATACAATCCCCGAGTTTTGGAATTCAGAAGAGTTTAAATCTCTTTGGCCTGTCCCAACAATTGACGAAGACTATTCCAAAGCATTCCAGCTTACTTCAGACATTCAACAAAATATACTAGATTTGAAATACATTAAACGTCTAAAGGTTCCAGATCTGTCCAAGCTTGGGTTTGACCCTGATCATCACAAAATTTCTGTGCTAAGAATTAAAGCTCATAGTTGTACTGTCGAGAATGAAAATGTCCTAGGTAACCTTATGGTTTTCTGCAGTCTAGCTAATCGCATTGAATTAGACTTACTTAACTGCACAGGATTTCTGAATATCATTTGGCCTATTATTGACCTGTACAAGGCTTCTATTATGAAATTAAGCTTGAAGACGTCAGCGTTTTCCAGAGAGGAACAAGAACTAATTACAGATATGACTTCGCTGGAAATCCTGCAAATAAATGATATGCCACCACCAGGTAAACAGCAGAGACCATACTTAGACAGATCATGGATATAAAGTAAGCATTACAACATTTCTAAAGCCTTTGATGCCAAAATTATATAAAAATAGTAATGATAATAACAATGATAATTAGGGATGCACCGATACCGATACTAGTATCGGTGCCGAGTATTTGAACAAGTACTCGTACTCGCCCAAATGCTCCGATGCCTAGCCCGATACTTCCGGTATCAGGAACCCGGGCAGCGCGTCATTACACGCTGCCCGGCTTCCTGATTGGCCGGGAAGCCGGCTCCATGCTCTCGCATAGGGAAGCCGGCTTCATGCTCCCTCGTCAGCCAGGTGGTGAGCCATTACACGCCGCCTGGCTTCTTGAATTGGACTTACGATACTCGGTATTCGGTATCGGCGAGTACCGTAAAAAAATATCGGTACTTGTACTCGATACCGAAATACCGGTATCGGTGCATCCCTAATGATAATAATATTAATACTTTACACAATGTATACACAAAAACATTCTCTTAACCTCTTTTCGCCGACGTAACACATATATGCAGTGCCACAGAGGAGGGCTTTCATGTATGGGCCATGTTTTTGTTGCGGGAATGCGTTCGATTGCGTGCACCCTCAGCACGGGACTCCTAGGGAGCCAGTTCCCAATCATGTGATCATTGTCATAGCTCTATGAGAAGAAAACGATACACTGTATCTTTTAATCCTCAAAGGAGAAGTCTGTAAAGGAAAACAAAGTCTTAAAAAATAGAAATAAAATAGGTTTGATCTAGGTTAGCATTAGTGTCAGTATTAGGGTCACCTTGCAGTGTTAGTGTCAGTGTGTTTTATGTAGGATAGAAAAAGCTCCACACTGTATTGAACAGCCAAAAAATGAGCAAATACGATAAGTTCTTTGTTCATATATACTCTAAACTAAAGAACAGGATTGACTAGGTACAGTCACATGTGAGAAATTGCATTGCTACTCACCGGGAGGAATTCAGGAAAACATTTAGACACTTCAGGGTATACCTTAGGCAATGTTAACCCTATAATTATTTCCTATAACAAAGCAAATCTTTGCTTTTTTTTTTAGTACAAATGCACTTCAATCTGTCTCCTAACCTTTAACATACCGTAAAACCTTTAGAGTAAGAAAACTTTCACACAAAGTTTCCTTACCCTATTTCTCCCACCCCTAAGCAGTTTTAGTCCATACAGCTTCTCCCTCTCCCATCGCTATCCCTACCTGGATCTTGCTCCGAGGCCCGTGGCCTTTGTATTTCTCCACCAGCTTCTTGATCTGATGGATTGACTCTTATTCATAAGCTGTGCACATGTGGACATTGGATCAACAAGCTGGTGGAGAAAGTTAACAATGTCGTGGTTCTCTGAGTGAGATCTGGGTAATATAGCATATATAGTGTATTATATAGATTTAGGGTGAGCTACCATTAGGGGGTTGGGGGCAAAACAGTAAGGAAACTTTGTGTGCAAGTTTTCTTACCCTTTAACCCTTAGTCCTCCAAAGATGTAACAATGCCCAATCACAGTCTTGGCCAATCTGTACTGCTAAGACAGCAGTTTAGAAAAGCCAATGGTTAGAACTGTATATACTGCAATGTGTTGAATGACAGATTGCCTGCTGGAAGTGTATTACAACCACAATTAGAAGCAACGTTGCATCAAAAGTAAAATTAGCCCTGCAAGGCAGAAGCATCTTAGTGCACGTTATGTTTTATGGTATACACACATTGACATAGTGTTAACAGGAGTGAAGGTAGGACTGTAAGAGAACCTGTGGCCAGTAGCATACTTTGCATGGTTTCCTATACACAAAATGTTTTTTTTTCTTCTTTTGTCACTTAAATATCACACTGTAGTTCTTGTGTAATATCTTCTACAGAGTACATCCTTTCAAACATTCACCATTTCAAAGAGATGAAGGAACTAGAGGTGGAATGCCCACCTGGTGACTGGGAAATCATTGGACTTTTGCCAGATGAATTTAAAAGCCTAAAAAAGATTGAAAAGCTAGTGTTTAAGAATATGGACATGGAAACACAGTGTGATCAACTGGGTAAGCAAAATGACATGATTAGTATTGTAATGTAATCTTCTGTTGCCAATCAATGCATTACAGCCTATGGTGCTTGTAAAAGTATAATGACAGCATAAAGTGCTAGTAAATGCATGGAGCAGCCTTTTCCAACCATGGTTCCATGGAACCTTGGCATTCCTCCCGAGGTTGCTTGAGGTTCCTTAAGGCATGAAGCAGGGGAGGCACAAATAATCTTTCAGCAGTCTGTAAGGGTGGTATTCTTACTACTGATCCCTAATGTAAGAAAACATTTTTCAACTAAACACCAATGTAATGAGACATTTTTGCTGATGATCACCAATGTAACAAGGCATTCTTTTCAGCGACCACCAATGATATAGCCATTATTCCTCCTACTGACCACCAATGTAATGGCCATTATTCTTTTTCTATTTTGCCCACTAGGGGGATACAAGCCTTAGTTAGCAATAGCATGATCTAAATATTCATTTCATTATTCAATGTCTTTTTTTTATATTATAAATTTTATAATATAAAAAAAAGGCATTGAATAATGAAATGAATAGTTTGTAACGTTTGGCCCAGGAGTTATCGAGGGATCTCAGCTGCGGAGTTAGAGTGACACCTGTTTTAGATTGGCTCAGCTCAAGGGTTCACGTTCGCACTCTGTATGGTTTAGGAGTGATGGTGGAACCCTCTATAACATCATGTGTCAATCACAGGTTACAAGGAGTGAATTCAGCTGTATTGAAGTAGTACTTCTTTCCAGAAGGATGTGGCTATAAACTATCAGGATAGTTTAGGAGTATTGCTATGTACAACAGATAGGTTAACACTGCTATTGAAATGGGAATGGTTCACTAACTTATCACATACACTGTAAGCAGTTTAGCAATGGTATCATACTATGCACAGCCACAATAGACCCCCAGCTGACACTTTCTAAGAATAGCCTGAATCAGGCAGGGTTACTTGCGGTTTGAAGTGGTTGAGTCCACTGGCTGCTCACAGCTCAGCTGCTCAGCTGCTGTCTCTACATGTGCTCATCTATTTTCCCCACTATGGGGATACAAGCCTTAGTTAGCAATGGCATGATAAATATTCATTTCATGTTCATGTTCTTCATAATATTAAGAAACTGACCTAAAATCATGATTTTGTATTGCTTTAGAAAAAATGTGACCTGTCCCTTTAAGAAAAAGTAGCGGTAATTGGTATCGGTGAGTACTTGAAAAAAGTATCGGTACTCGTACTCGGTCTTAAAAAAGTGGTATCGGTGCAGCCCTACTTTCAACTGACTACCAATATAAGCAGAAACCCTTCTCCATTGACCACCAATGTTAGACCCCCTTCACACAGGCGCTTTGGTGACATCCTTGTCCCTCCAGTTATTTGCTATATCTTGCGATGAAGAAAAAAACTGAAATTACCAGACCCGTGTTTGTCTATGTGGAGTCAAATGTAAATTGACGTGTCCGTTTACATCAGGCATGATCAGGTCCTCCAAATCGAAACTATAGACCTGGTCAGAGTCGGGGATAATCGGCTTTAAATGGACACCCGTCCATTAAGATTCAGCTGCCCATATATTAACATTGGGTTTCCAATCAGATCCGCCTGAAAAACTGTCAGGCGGACCTGATCAGAATACCCATGTGAAAGGGGACTAAAGTTGCATTTCTCCACTGACCACTAATGTAAGGTAACCCTTCTTCAGCTTTTCTTTATTATTGCAAGCAATAAACAAAAAATCTTGCAAACAGTAAGCACAAAACAAAAGATGGCTTTATGCCAAAAGAAAATAAGTGAAATTATGTAATCATTACTGGAGGGAAATAATCACAACACTACACCAAAAATGTAAACTGTGTGGTCAAGAAACAAACCCACACCACTCATACATGCAACCCTACTAAATACTAAACACTAAACAACAAAGATTAAGGTAGTGGAAAGAATGGTATAAAAAAAGGCCACTTACCCAGAAATGGACAGTTCACCAAAGGAAGGTCTGATATTCCTCTGCACCCTTTTCAAGATCACCCAAGGCTCCCTGCCCCAGACCCTTACATTTTCCCTATCCCACCCAGAATTTCGTGCACCACCACCTAAACAGAGAGGATTTTCTGTCATAAGGAAATCTGGCAATTCCACGTGAACTAACAGACAACTCCCAGCAAACCTAGGGAGTGAGGAATGCCCAGTAATTTGCATAACATGCAAGTAAGGAAGGGGATGCCTAGAGCCCTTGTTACCATTTTGTACACCTCTGTGTTAAAGAGACACTAAAGCAAGATGCTTCAGGTCCCCCCTTACACAGAGCCTACCATGGAAAGCATGACAGGCTAGGTCCCTATTCTCTCCAAATTTACTAAATGCTATTCCTGCCTCATAACAAAGCCGGAAAAATGCCTTAAGGCCAGTGATATCTAAAAGCAGAATGAAAAATCCTCTTCTCAAGGACCTTCCAGGGGTGGGACCTAATATCCAGCGCAGTCACCTGCCACTGCCAAAGTATTTTAAGACATGGGTCAACATAAGCTGGGGGCCTACCATGTCTGACTCTAAGACTTTTCACTGGTCCACCATTTTCCCAGCATCACAGAAAAGGCCTAAACAATTACTGAAAAATATTAACCATTATGGAAAGGTCTCTGTAAACGTATTACCTGTCAGGATTCCGGGGGTCTTAGCGCTCCTCTGGGTTGCCAATTGCGGCATAGGGCACGGGGTCTCCTTCCTGGCAGGACTCCTGGCGCCAGGGTTGCGGGTGCGCATGCACGAAAAGCATGGCAGGTGCGCACGCGGTGGAAAGACTGCATAGTGAGCCCGCGCCCATTAGTGGTGTCAGGTGTGGGCCTTGCTAGGAGAGGTTCCCAGCACACACCTTCTGCCTTTCTCTTTGCCATTGGCTCCCGGATGGAGAAGCCTCCTGGTTGCCTCGACAACCAGGGGTGATCCTAGCTCCCACTGGGTATAAATCCCAGTCAGAGCCCTGGCTCATTGCTGAGTTATTCTACCTATATGGTGCAATCACCTAGCCTCCTGTGTTTGCTGCTACTGCCATTTCCTGACCCCTCGTCTGACTTCCCATTGCTGACTCCTTGGCCTGCTTTCGCGTTCTTGAATCTAGCCGCCTGCCTCGACCCAGACTGGACTTTGACTTCCCCTTTGGACTGCTCCTTTTGTACCTCGTTTTCGGACTTGTGCCCGTTCCTGCCAGTGGGTTGCGCTTCACGGTCCAGGCCGACGATACCTCCTGACATTACCAAGATTGTATTTCATAAAGTGCAAAGACAAAAAAAGATTGAATTGACCATTCCTAGGTTGCCCTCTCACCTAGACAGGTAAGTTACATTCTGTTTGATAAGGTTCAGGATATTTCCCCATAACAGTTGGAAAAAACAGCTGTAGACCCTTATATAGAGAGAGACCAGCAAGATACAGACAAGGCTGACATACGTATATAATGATCAGGATCAAGTGGGTTTTGATCAAGTCAACCTTCTTCCTCAAGGAAAATCTCCATCTTTTCCAGTTTGCTACCTTGCATTGGCATCCACCACCCTGCTTTCCAATTTAAATAACCCACATAAAAGGAAGGGCTTGATCTTTTGTAAAAACACATTTACTGTGCTATATTGACTGTGGTCCATAAATATTTATCAGGCCCAGGTGCAAGGTGTACCCCCAAGAGACCAAAAGGAGGGACCACCCCTTCACTCCTTTTTTGCTGAGCAAAACTAAGGCTATATCATGAGCACATTTAATGCTGGTGACATTAACCTCTTGCCGTCCGCCCGTAGTAGTAGGCACTGCAGCATCTGCGGGTTGCCGTCTCCAGACGGCAATTTTTTTCTGCTCGCGCGCGCCCCCTAGCGTGCACGCACGGGCAGAAAAGACCCGTCCAATGCGAACACCCGGTACCGGGTGTTTCACATATAGGCGATCGGCGGGTCCATAGTACGGAATAAATGTCAGTTAAAGTACCGCAGCGCTGAATACTGAAAAATGGCCTGGATGGGAAGGGGGTTTAACACCGCGGATGTCAACTGGTTAATGGTCACCACCCATAATGGAGTGGGAACTGCCATCAGGATGATCGGGGTAGTCATTTACTAACCTCTACTACACCCTCATCACTCAAAACAGCTCCCCTTCATGGCTCCCCCTCATCCATAGGTAATAAAAAGATACAAAACTCCGACACCATCTCATCCACTGATAAAATTGAAAAATTATTGCCAAGAGGAATCTCTTCTGTGTCCGAATGCAAAGAAAGCACCACTTTACTCACCCACCTCTTCTTCTTCTTCCTCTCTCTCCTCTCCCACCTCTGATGAGCTGAATCTCCCTCAACAGAGGGTTAGACATTGGACATGGACACACCTACCTCAACCCCATCAACCCCACCCCCATCCATCACCTACACACTTTCCTTGCCACATTTGTGCTGTCAAGGCGGAGAGACTGGAGGAGGAGCAGTGCAATGGGAAAGATCCACTAAACCTGCCTCTCCAGCAGCATCTGCTAGACTGGAGGATCTGTGCACACCAAAATTAGCTACCACCACAGATGGAACAGACTTGGTGACCACATTACTAGAGGAAACAATTACAACAGAATCTAATACAACAAAGGTAACAAACACAGCAGGAGGGGCTACACTAGTTTCCTCCCTAGTTTCAGCTGCCTTATCCTCTTTATCAAGCCTCTACAGCTCAGTCTCCACACCTAGGAAATTATGCAGTATTCAATCAGCTATTTCTAATTCCTCTGTTTATGGAGGAGCCCCTGGGCACTGGCTCGGCACACTGTGCCTCTGTCCACTGACTAGGATGACCCAGCTGCAGGTGCAAATTGCACCCAGACTGGGCATTTTTGGAGGGTACAGGATACTGCAAAGTGGCCTTTAGCACCGCAGTTATTACAAACTTCAGAAAGACAGAGAAAGGCAAGTGCTGAATCACATTGCCCTGCACCCTCAATTTCAGCCACATTGTCAAGGCACCTGTCCATATCCAATGCATATTAAGGACCTACTGCATTGGGGTGTTTTGGTATTTGTGTATTTGTTGGTGTACTATTATGTGTCACCCTGGTACTTTGTCATTTTAATCACTATGAACATATAACTTACTTTGCAGCAAAGATGATTGAACATTTTCCTGATCTGATATCTTTCACAATAGAATGTAAGTATTGTCCCGGGTTTGAAAAGGTTATCACTTCTTTATGCCAGAATACAAAAATGGAGACTCTCCGTGTTAACCGACCAATGATAGACAAGGAAATAATCCATTTGGGTGAGTCAATGATTTATATTTTGTAAATGCCAATATATAAGCTACTTTCATAAAACACTAGAAAGAGAATATATATACATACACAGTACTGTGCAAATGTTTTAGGCAGGTGTGAAAAAATGCTGTAAAGTAAGAATGCTTTCAGAAGTAAAAGTCTTAACGGTTTATTTTGTATCAATTAACAAAATGGAAAGTAAATGAACAGAAGAAAAACCCAAATCAATCAATATTTGGTGTGACTGGAAACAGCATCAATTCATTAACCCCTTCATGACGGGAGACGTTTACTGTATGTCATGAAGTGCACAAATGACTGGCCATGTACACTGTACGTGACCAGTCATTTGCTGCTCTACAATGCTGGTAACCGCTGAGAATCAGCGGTTACCATTCATTGATGGATGCCTCAGTATTGAGGCATCCATTAATGAGAAAGTTAACCTTTTTCAGACACCCGATCCCCTTCAGGAATCGGGTGTCTGAAAGTGAGAGCAGAGCCACATTTGCAGCTCATGCCGTCACTCTGACAGCTGGTATAGATCGGGAAATCCCGATGTATACCGTCTTTTTCAAAAAACTTTCAGCAATAGAAACATCATGGGGGGAATTTATCATAGCAATTGCGAGTGTTTGAACTTGCACGGAATATATTTGCACCAGATTTATGATGCTAGTGTAATGTTGTTGATAAATGAGGTTTAATAGACTTCAGGAAAGAAAACTTGTAACTTCAGGCAAAAAGCTTAACTGTCGCATCTTCAAGAAGTGGTCATGGGGACTTCTTAAGTTGTAATTGCAAAAAATATGCAACTGAAAAAGTAGTGCAAGCTCTGAAGAAAACAGGTGCAAAACACGTGCAGTTGGAAAAGTAGTGTAAGCTCAGGTCAAAACAGGAGCACATGTGGAAAGACAGATTGGCACATAAAAAAATGATCTAAGAGGCTAAAATTGTCACAATTGCTTTGATAAATTCCCCCCATTGTTTCTATTCCTGAAAGAATGTTGCAGTTTTCTGATGGTTGTTGGAACGATCAGAAAACCTTTAGACCACCTTCACACTGAGCAATTTGTAGCGAGATTTCAACTCCAAAATCGCTCAAATATCAGCTCAATGTCGCTCAATAAAACTTGTCCAATGCATTTCAATGTAGCTGCTCACATCTCACAGCTCAATGTCGCCTGTAGCTCGTCGCTCAAACTTGTAGCTCGAACATGACCTATTTTTCGGCTGATTTTGTGCGATTTGGCCCCAATGGACATTAATGGTGTAGTTTAATGTCGCGCGACATTGCTGCGCTACGTTGAGCTACAGAAGTTTCACTTTTGCACAGAAATATAAGAAGGAAGGAATGATGTCACATCAAGACCACTTTTGATTGGTTACACCCCAATGTAGCAGCTACGAAGTCCCTGCGAAAAGTAGCGCGACAAAATGTGCACTGTAGCTCAATCTAGCTCAATGTTGCTCAGCTCAAAATCGCGTTGAAAAAAGCTTTGTTGGATGTAGCTCAGTGTGAATGGGGTCTCAGTGACAGCTGATCCTGAAATGCTGCAGGATCAGTGTCACTAAGGTTATTATTGGCTGTTCTTAAGTTTGAAGCAGCCTAATAATAACCAAAAATTAATTGATTCATTTATCAAGCAGTAATAGTGAGATTAAGTCACGATGACTGCTCGATATAATTAAATAAATAAAATAAAAATGTAAAAAGTTTTTAAAAAATAGTGAAAAGTGTAAAAATAAAAATGAAGTGTAAAATAAATAAATAAATGTAACAAATAAAAAGAAATGTAACAAATAAAAATGATACATTTTGATACTATCATTTAAAAATATTTTGCATATAAAAATGAACCCCTTACAATGAAAATCTGCAACTGAGCTGCAGATTTGTTTTTCACCCTAAGGGGTTAATTTTTTTTAAACCCCATCATGACAGTGATGTTCACAGTATGTCACTGTTGCGCTCGACTGAGCTGCTCGGCCGTGATCGGGAGCTGTACGGGCTATTGTGAATAGCCCGTACAGCACCCCCTCGGTTCTCCTGAACCGAAGGGGTCCTGGGGCCGAAGCCAGCCGAAGGATCAGCCGAAGCTACGGCCAGATCCTGCGGCAGCTTTGTGAATAGACCCCTAAGTGTGACACTTAGTGACATTGTATGTCAGGTGACCACTTTTAGCTTTAGCTTTTAGAGAAAAAAGATTAAAATGTTAGGTTTTAGTTTTAGGCCGTGTAGTACAGAAAAATTTCTACAATCCTAGGGAGGTGAGGTTTTTCCAAATAAATGAATGTATTTAATTCATTTTGTTAGCTGTGCTATTTTTGTTAAAAATACTACAAATCAAAACTGGGGAAAGGGTTTTTTCTTTAAGTTTTTTTCCTTTTTTTATATTGTATTTGTCCTAAGTGAGGCGTTAGGTACCCATATGTGATATAAATATATAGCCCTATCTGTCCTCTAAAAAGCAATATAATATGTGTGGGTGCACTTTGTAAGAAAGTATATTACAGCCATGGAAGAATCACACAGCAAAAGGATAAAAAGTGCGTCAGTCATTTACGAACAGAAACTAAAAACAAGCTCAGTCATGAAGGGGTTAAGTCTTCTAGGTACACTTCAAACAGTTTTTGAAGGAACTCGGCAGGTAGGTTGTTCCAAACACCTTAGAGTACTAACCACCTGTGGATGTAAGCTGCCTCAAATCCATTTGTCTCTTCATGTAACACCAGACAGACTCCATAATGTTGAGATCAGGACTCTGTGGGAGCCAAACCATCACTTCCAGGACTCCTTGTTCTTCCTTAGATAGTCCTTAATGACATTGGCTGTGTGTTTGGGGTCGTTGTCCTGCTCCAGAATAAATGTGGGGCCAATCACATGCCTCTCTGATGGTATGACATGATGGAAATTTATCTGCTTGTATTTCTCAGCATTGAGAATAGCATTAATCCTGACAAAATCTCCAACTCCATTAGCAGAAATGCATCCCCAGACTTGCAAGGAACGTCCACCATTCTTTACTGTTACCTGCAGACACTCAATATTGTACCGTTCTCCAGCCCTGTGAGGAACAAATTGCCTCCTGCTACAGCCAAATATTTCACATTTTGTATATGATATATCATCTGATATAAGAAGCTTTTCACTTTAAATTATAACTTGCATTTTACGTTTGCGGTTATTGTTTTTTGCTTTGTTTTTCAGCTTCTGTATTACCCTCTCTTAAAAATCTGAAAATTTTGGAAATTGAAAATCAGTATTCATTGAAAGTTGAATCATCAGAAATATTTGGTAACATTTTTGCATATAATTCATTTATTTTAAATACATTTGTCTTTTTTTTTTTCTCCATTTAATTTATAAAAACATGATCTAAGTATGAGACTGAATAGATATGTCTGCCGTAGCTCTTCTGTTATTCTCTTCATACCGCTTTCCCCTTTCTATAGTGCTCGTGTAGGGGATGGATCACATTATTGTTGCATTACACAGTTATTACAGTGGCAGCAGCTGGAGCTATTTTCTGCAGATATCATTAATGAGTAATTATAGACTGTTATAATATTATACTTTTATAAAGGAAAATTAATGTCCACTTTGTTTTAAAGTTTTCCGTAGAATAAAAAACAAATATAGTAAATTGGGGGGATTTCTGTCCCAAGCCTACTAATGCTCCCTCTGCTTTCTGAGATAATGGTACCCTATAGACTTTTGTGCTTTGGCAAAAGAGGCCGAAGGACTGAGGCTTATGTGTTTTGTGATTGGTTGGTGGACTTATCATTATTATTAGGGATGCACCGATATATCGGCCGCCGAAACATATCGGCCGAAAATGGCACTTTTGGCTAAATGCCGAAAGTGCCATTTTCCGCGCCGATATATCGGTGCATCTGTGATTTCTTTCCTCCCCGCTGGGCACTGCTGTGTGTCCCAGCGTGGAGGAGAGAAAGTGACAGCGGACCGAGCGCTGCGGGACAAGAGTGCTGTTAGCGGCCGGTGTCTCTCCTCCCACACCGCTCGGCCGCCTATCACAGTGCAGCAGAGCGGTGTGTGGGCGGAGACGGTGCTGTCACAGGAGGCTGGGCTCTCCTCTCGCACCGCTCGCTCAGCCTCCTGTGACAGCGTGTCAGAGAGGAGAGCGAGGTACAAACACTCAGCAGTGTTCACGATCAGTGATCGCTGAGTGTTTGCAGATAATTGAGGACATGGTATGTTAATATATCCTCAGTTATGAATGATACAGAAAAAGAGATTGAGGACTCTGTGTTCTCAATCTCTTTTTTCTATTTTAAAAGGGAAATATCAGGGGTCTGTTTAGACCCCTAATATTTCCCCAAAGCCCCTAAAAGTAAAGTAAAAAATAAAAAATATTTAATAAAAAATTAATAAATATAAAAAAAATTAAAAGTAAAAAAAAAAAAAATAACATATTTAATTTTTTTTTTTAAATTTAAATAAAAACATTTTCGGTATCGGTTTCGGCCTGACAATTATTTCTATTTCGGTTTCGTTTCTAAAATTTCATTTTCGGTGCACCTCTAATTATATACCTCTAATATATAGTGGGGCAGACACTTCTGTGAGAATTTTATTGCCAATGCCTAGCTCCCGCCAAAATCTTTTTGCTAGTTTTCTATAGAGTGGTATAGAAGATGTATCTGATATTTATTGCTATTTTGTGTGTAGGTTGACATATTCCTTTAAACCTGTTCGGTGTCACTGAGACAGGAAGTGAGAGAGAGTTTTCCAAGTGAAGACAAATACAAAAATAAAAACCTGGCTAAGGTTCTAACCCTTATCCATTCTACTAAAAAAAAGTGCTTTGTTTTTTTGCAATTTCTCCTCCTTTCCTACTTTAATGATGAGGGGAAGGAAATAAAAGGAAGACCTCCCTGAGGGAGAAACTGAAAGCAATAAAAACATATGATGTTCTCCTTGCCCATCCTAAAACTAAAAAGAAGATGTCTGTAGTTGGGCTTTATTAGAGAATACACAGAATTATTTAATTTTCTTTTTCTAAATATTTTATCTCAGCCCAATCTTTAGCATCGTTAGAGAAGCTTGAAGAACTCACTTTCCCAGGTGGAATTGCAGCAAGGAAAACATTGCCCTGTTTCATACAGCAATTGCAGCATATGCCCAACCTCAGGAAGCTGTACATTAACCGCAGACTATTGATGGACAGCAGCCTGCTAGAGCTTGGTAGGTGCACATGGGGCTGTGCCACAACTGACAAAACATTACTGGGAACATACAACAAACATGCCTGCTGTTTGCACATGACCGGCTTCAATTATGCAGCAAATTGTACAAAATTGTGTCTTGATATACACAGCATAAAGTATGACCCACGTGCAAGAATAAATAGCACTGTCGGGGCAGAGATATATTTAATATACTTGGTACAATGCCCTGCCATAAAAGTGCTTTTTGTCCTACTATTTCTATAATCTATTAGATTACTCAAGGTCATTACACATGAGTGAAAGTGTTGCAGACAACAAATCAAATTGGCTCCCTCACTGGCCAGACCAACAAGATGTTGCTCATGTAGCAATGGTGATTTTGCAGTGTTGCGGCCAGTGAGGGGGTGACTTCTTCTGGTAAAGCGGAGCTGTACTGCAATGATTATGAATAGCCAATGTGACATCAGCCTGAGCCCCCATTCACATGTAGCGACTTACCTTTGCAGCGGCCGGGATAGCGCGACTTTCGGGGCGACGTTCCAGCGACGATCCAGCGACGGTAGCGCGACCTTCTCCGTCGGGCTCCATAGAAAAAAGACAAATCGCGCAAAATCCGCCGAAAAAAGGGTCCTGTAGAAGTGAGCTGCGACCGCGACGAGCGACACGTGACACGGAGCTAAGACAGCTCCATTGAAGATCATTGGCCGGCGACTTCTCGCGATATCGCGCGGCAAAAATGCGCGATATATCGCTATGTGTGAATGGGGCCTGACTGTTCTATTCCTAGTAGCCTTGTATAACATTTGTCAACCCTAGTCCTCAGGGGATTCTAGAAGCACACAGATGACTAAATTTGTAATATTTTAATGCACCAAATAAATAATTCCATAGTATTTGAAAAAACTTAAAAGCACATTTCCACCTTTGCCAAGTTATTTAAAAAAAAAAAATTATATTTCTTTAGTTTAAGTGGTGTAAATACCTTGACCTGGTATCAGCCTCTTGCAGTCCACAAGACAAGAGAAATGCTGATAGAATGAGAAAGCAGAGTGACACAGAGATGAACTGGTTGCTGTGCTGCTTCTCCTTCATTGAGCAGTTCCAGGCTGGCAGTGAATTCATGACAGCTGGGGCTCAAAGGAAGTGGGTTGAATTATGCTGACCATCATTGAAATGGGATGACCGAGGAAATATTATAGTGGAATAAAGTACTGTGGAGAGGGGGGCTCTAGATTAAAGGTGAGAATTGCAGCAAAAGCTTGTTTTATTTCCTTTTAATGGGCTTTTACTTATTTTTGGACTGGAGTTATACTTACTCTTACATGTTGAAGGTTTTTTAGTCTCCAGCCTGTCTTATACTAAGCTGTCACAGATCCAAGATATGGCTCACAAAGCTGCAGAGCAGCTTTTTAAAATCTTCTGAGCCAGGCCCACACATGTTCTGAGTATTCTCCACTCAGTCCTATGGAGCATTTGTACCCCACCAAAACACACTGGGGGTAATTTATCAAAGCAATTGCGAGTGTTTGAACTTGCACGGAATATATTTGCACCGGATTTATCAAGCTAGTGTAATGTTGTTGATAAATGAGGTTTAATAGACTCCAAGAAAGAAGACTTCTAACTTCAGGCAAAAAGCTTAACTGTCGCATCTTGAAGAAGTTGTCGTGGGGACTTCTTAAGTTGTGAGTGTTTTCTTAGGTGATGCTCCAGTTTCAGACAGCCCAGAACAAGTCCAGATGAAAACACTTGCAAAAAAGGTGCAAAAAACATGCAGTTGAAAAAGTAGTGCAAGCTCTGAAGAAAACAGATTTTCACATTAAAAAATGATCTAAGAGGCTAAAACTGTCACGAACGCTTTGATAAATTCCCCCCATCGTGTATAGGATTGAATGGGGAGTGCACCGTGCATATGTGCAAGCTTAATAGGTTTTCACAAGTGGCTTTATGGCTTTGTGGGTGATATCTCACTGACAAGTAAGTAGAAGAGTGGCAGGGGGGTGACAGCAGGCTGCTGTACAATGTAAGGTACAGTTAGACTTTCAAAACTTACTGTTAAAGGGCTTCTGAGTCGGTGAGCACACATTTAGTAGACGTACTCGTTTTAGTCGTTGGGGCTTTCCTACTACTATTTTGGATCCTATTTCTACCTGTTTAAACTAGTGTCTTGACTTGCTCTATTAGCTTGACCTTCTGCCCCTGATGGCTCCATGGAGGAAATGATCCTGCCAAAGGGACAGAGGTGCCATCTTAATCCATGCACTGCAGAAATCAGATCAATGCCATGTCACCTAAAGTGATGCACCTAAGATGTATAATGGTCAGGCTTTACAGACACATTGTAATATCTATTTAGTTTAGGTTAGATCATTCAGAAATCCGGTGAATGGGATTGTGTAAGATTTAGTCCAGCCATTAATGCTGAATTAAATTGTACAGATCAATAACTTTAGGGATGAAAAATAGTTTAATTAAATCTAAGCAGATTTAACACTGTATGATGTAACTATATAATGTGAGAAATGTTCTGTATTCAGTTGGATTCTTCATATGTTTAAGGGTAATCTTACAACATTATACATACAATGTACAATTATAGTTTTTTTCACGCAGTTCCATTACTTTGAATATACTGTATATGTTTATACTCAAATCATACGTAAAATAGATTGTGGAAAAGATTGTACCTTGTGTGACCAAGTTAATGGAACAAGCATTATTAGTTGCATACCTTGGAGCCTATGGCTTTATGTAGTTCATTGACTTTCCTAATTGATGTTTCATTGCTTATTGATACATATCACTTTCTTTACAGCCAAAGTCTGTGCAGGCGGCTATCTAAAGAATTTGCAAGTTTTGGACCTTAACAATAACATGGATATCACTCAGTCTGGATATAGAGATTTCCTAAATGTTTTAGATAACGTGCCAAAATTACAACATTTTGGCATCTCCAGACCCATTTCAGTACAATTTAAAACAGAACCGATAACTCTGATTGCCTTACTTCGATGTGTATCTAAACTGCATCACCTGAAAGAACTGGACATATTTGGATGGCTGTTGGATGAAAAAGATATGGAACTGATCAATGAGATGAAGTTAAAGCATCCAAATGGAAACAATCTAATAGTGTTTTGGCAAACAACGCTACCATTCCTCCCAATTATCGAGACATAAATGCACTTTTTTTTAATAAGGATGTAATCGCTGGCAGCTAAGGAGAAACTATAATGGGGGAATTTATCAAAGCAATTGGGAGTTTTTGAACTTGCACAGAATATATTTGCACCAGATTTATAAAGCTAGTGTAATGTTGTTGATAAGTGAGGTTTAATAGACTCCAGGAAAGAAGACTCGTAACTCCAGGCAAAAAGCTTAAAGGAGAACTAAGGGGTTAGGGCTTTTCCCCTTAGTTCTCCTAAGAGTAACGGGAGGACACAAACTAGCGTCCTCCCGTCACCCAAAGCTCAGTAGCTGTAGCTCGCGGTATACTGAGACGCCGCAGCCGGAATGGATCCCGACAATTATGTCTGGATCCACCCAGCTGCGTGAGTGACAGCTGGCTCTGCCTATTTAGAGGCAGAGCCAGCTGTACCCGTCCCCGTCGGTTCCGCCAGTCAGCGCTGGAGGATCGGACAGGGGTGGGGGAATCCAGTCACTCCCCTGCCACGACTCTCTGCCGGCACAGGATAGAAAAGTGAGCGAGCGCTGATATGCTCTTTCAGTGTCTGTTGAGGAATTTCACAACGAATCGCTATCACTCAATTCTGCAAGTAGTTCTAATTTACTATCGCTGTTTTGTAGCTGGTCTAAAACCGATTTTGACCTAAAACAGCGACGATTCTGCGACCGAGCTCAGTGATGTGCTTTCAGTCGATGAAAATCAGCCAGGTGGTGGTGCTGACGAGTGTTAGTTGCGAACTACATTTGTCTGTGCATGATGGGCTAGTGGTAAGAAAATTGAATGAGGGTGAGATGTCTGGACAATAAAAGTTGTACAATGGTTGTAAGGTGTACGACCACCTTAAGAAGGGAGTGTGAAACCTCTGGAGAGAGACCACAACTTCCTCAATGACCGCAGATCACACTGACCAAGAACAGGCTTTACTTGCTTACAAGAAAGTTGCATATATGTATAGAGAAATACAGCATCAACAGCAAACATAGATCATAGATAAACATGCATACGCATAGAGACGGAAATTACACTACAGTGCCATCTAGTGCGCAAAAGACAATATTACATCTCTTAATGTCAGTAAAACAAATCATTACATATTAACACATGTTGTTGCATTTCCAACACTCACTGACTTCAGCAGCTCACTAAGGGCCTATTGGTGTGTTCTTACCAAGAAGGTTAATTGTGAACAGCCACCAATCAGACTGAAACTTTCACAGACTAAACCAATTTGTCCCACCATGGCAGAATGTGGTGTTATAGGGGTCTGGAGAGAAACGGAGAAAATGGAACTCAAATGAAACTGCTGAGAAAAAGGAGTCTACTATCAAGCCCTGAACTCGACTTGAGGAAGAAAACCTTTGGCCTGAGCTGTGTCTAGAATGAGACATAGATATTTCAAGCAATGTGTCAGTTCCAGTGCTGAATCCTGAAGTTTAGGCTCCAACCAAACCATTTTAATGTCTAGACTGCTGACATTATAGTTCTGGACAGATTTCAGCAATTTCTTCTATAGGAGGTTGTCTAGGTATCCCACGATGGGAATATCCTGTGTTGGGGGTCAGTGGGTAGAAGAATGCCCCCTTATGGGGGAGGTCAGTGGGTGGAAGAATGCTTCCTTACATTGGTGTACGTGGGTAGAAGAATGCTCCCCTTCATTAAAGTCAGTAGGAGTACAAATGTGCAAGGAACATTCAAGCCATTCACATCAGGGTGGTCTGTTGCATCATGTTTGTTTTTGGTCAATTGCTCTGCGTTGGAAATGCGTTGGTGCTTTGTGTAACACAAAGTAGAAAAGAAAGCATCACACTCAGACATTTTACCGCACATTGCAGTCCCCAGCTAAATTGCACAGGTGTCAGCACTAATCTATTCAGGAAACTAGCAGTAAGGAGAACACTGTCAAAGAGGAAGAATGGCCAGTGCATACAGAAAATGGCTGCCCCACACTCTAGTAGCGCAGTGTGCAGTGATAGATATCACTGCCTGTTGAGGACAGGAATGGGCTCTGGGTGAGGTGGCAGGGTCATTAGTAATCACTGCTGAGCTGCTGCAAGGCTAGTGCCATAGATAGAAAGGGAGCTGTGCCTGGTCCTGACTGGCGCCCCATCTGCCCTGGGCCTCATTGCAGTGGTATGGTCAGCTCCAGAGGTAGTTCCACCAGTGGCAAACAGTGTACACTGCACATACATATGTGAATATGCCCTAGGTGCTATATACACGCTCAAAATAAGGAATCCTTGTACAAATGGTAAGGGTTTTTTTGGCAAAAGAGATACAAAGGGGTCTATTCACCAAGCTGCCGAGGGCAGCTGAGTGAATGACCGATCTGAAGTGAAGTGAGCCGAACACTGTTCGGCTATTCACTTCAGGCTGGTACGTCTAATTTCAGCCGTACATCGGCTGAAATTAGCCGTACATCGGTTTGCTTCGAGTGGCTTCGGGTCGGCCGAACTAAATCCCAAGGTTGTTCGCCCCACCCGAAGTGCAGAAGGAGTGACTCAGCCGATCCAACATCTGGATCGGCTGAGCCGAACCTCCGGCAGGCTTCTCACTGCTGTTCGAGCTATTCTTAAAAATGCCGAACAGCAGTGGATGAATAGCCAAATGCCGCTGAGCGACATTCGACTCGGCTGTTCTGCTCGGTCCCTCAGAGGGACCGAGCAGAACAGAAAAAAAGAGTGAATAGAGCAAAAAAAAGTAAATAGAAAACGATTGTGTGGAGCTAGCAGTGACAGCTAGCTCCGCCCAATAGTTTTCTATTGTCCGGCGGCTCTGCTGCTGTAAAAAGAAAAAGAAAAAAAAAAAACTCTCCCGGGCGCTCTGGGAGCCTCCCGCTCCCGGCCGCCCAGGAGAGAAGCACTGATGTGTCTTTTTTTCTTTATTCTGACACGAGCGATGTCAGAATAGAAAATAAAAAAAAAAAGAGAAATTTCCCATTGAAAAGCATTGGGACATTGTAACACACGAGGGAATTTATCAAAACTGGAGCAGACAGAATCTGGAGCAGTTGACCACAGTAACCAATCAGCTTTCCTTTTCAGTTTGTTCGGTTAAGCTTTGAAGATGAAAGTGAGAAGCAGATTGGTTGCCATGGGCAACTGCTCCAGATTCTGTCTGCTCCAGTTTTGAAAAATTCCCTTCACAATGTACATGAGTCAGGGGTGCATACAAAGTGCAAGGGTCAGGAGTGCGCATCACACAGAGTGCAGGGGTCAGAGGTGCATAATGAACAGTGAACAGGGTCAGGAGTTGGTAATGTACAGGCCAGTGTACAGAATACAACAAAAGATTACCCCCATTTGCCAGTACTATTTCCCCCAAGCCCAAGCAAGGTATTTATGAGACAATAAGGCAAATTACCCCATTAATTGCAATCACTCTCCTTATTAGACTACTGGCCAGTAGGGCTAAGTGGAGTCTTGCCGGTGCTGGGGCCCTCCGTTGGAGAGCTTCTAAAAAACACCAGTAAACTGGTAGGATGGTATAAGACTACCAAAAAGGTATCCAGGTGATCCTACAAGAACAAAAGAGGTACCTGGGCCCACAAAAGGGTTTCTTACTCTTGAGCCAGCCTTCAGCGACCACCCAGATGTCCTCTAGCACAGGCATAGTGGTGGTTCCTCTGCATTCTCAGGATCTCATGTAGCAGTCTTGAATCCACTTGCTTTCCACAGAAGCAGCCACCTTTTCTCTCACTGACAACTTTAGAACTAGCAGAAGCGATCTGTAACTGTACTCAGCAGATTGCTTGGCAGGCAGACTAGAACAACTGTGTGCTCTCCCTCTCTCCTTCCACATTCCCTTCCTCTCCTATACAGTCTTTTCCTCCTTTTCTCTCTCCAGGCACTCTGGGAGCAATAACTCTATGTTCTTTTAGCTGCTAACATGTCTCCTGTGTCTGGACTTTAGTTCCCACAAGTCCCTGCAGTCCCATAAATCAACAGTTACCCAGGATGCTCTTCAGACAATCTCAGTTTTCCTTACAGTGGTTACTAGGGATGGGCTTTTTCAAGCTGCAGCAACCAATGAAGATCCTTTTTTAGCTCTCCTCTCCCTGCAACTATCCATCAAGCAAGGAGTGAGCCATTGCCACTTTAATTTGTCAGGATCGATAATTTACCACAATCCGGCTGGTGCTACAGATATTTTTGTATTATAGCTCATTAATAAAAGAGTTGTGTTCAGTCACATACCTAGATATGTGGCGCCCGGGGCTGATCATTTTTAAACATGCCATCCCCCAAAAAAACTATTGAAAACTATTAACAGTAAAAAAGCAGGGGGGCGTGGCCTGACCATGGCTGTGAACAGACGCGTGTGAGGAGAGCTCCACAGAGTAAGGGAGCATTTCTTCTACAGTTGATCTTCCTGATACCACTTCGCCCTATGTCTAGAGGGGGTAAAAAGTCGCGGACCCCCCGCGCTCCACCTCGCCCTCGTGTGCAGGCTCACCTGGACTCTCACAGACCGCGGTGGGCTTTCAGGCCCGAGGCCCAGCAGCACAACCCATGTGTGCGCGGCCTACTGTAATATCTCCGGCCACCCCGGCAAAGTCTCCAGCGGCCAGACCACCATGCTCCCCGAGATGGAACCTTCGGATCGGGGAGGAACCTCATCTTCCCCCGCATTGTCTCTGCCGGACCCTATGCTGGATTTGGCGGCCCGATTGTCGCTGGCGGATTCGGGGACACCTGGCGGTTTAGGCCTCATGGACAGGTCGGACCTGTGCGCTATCCTGTCCGTGCTGCCAACTAAAAAGAGGACATGCAGGCCATGATCTCTCAACTGGCCTCCTCCCTGCGATCGGACCTGGCGGACGTGAGAGTGGGGGTAGCCCAACATACGCAGCGCATAGAGGCACTGGAGGAGGCAGACCGCTCGATGGAGAGCAGGATCACCCGGCTGGAAGACTCCCTGGGTCAGCAGAGGGCACAAACGATCCAGCTCCAGGTTCGCCTGGAGGACTCGGAGAACCGTAACCGGCGGAACAACCTGAGGCTGCGGGGCATCCCGGAGGCCACTGGTGGATCCGATCTCAGGGCGGCCGTGACCTTCAATGGTCTGCTGGGTAAGCCCCCGACAGATCAGATCGAACTGGATCGTGTGCACAGGACCCTTGGCCCTAGAGGAGCTCATGCAAATAGACTGAGGGACATCCTCTGCCGAGTACACTTTTTCGCAATAAAGGAGGAGATACTGCGCAGAGCCTGGAGGCAGGGTACAGTGGACTTTGATGGGGCTGAGGTCCAGATCCTACCAGATGTTTGCCCGCAAACGCTGTACCACAGGCGCCTTTTAAAGCCTCTTACTGATCTACTGCAATCAAGAGGGATCCCTTAACGGTGGGGCTTCCCGTTCTCAGTGATTGTTGGCAGAGGTGAACATTCGCGTCAAGTGCCAGTCCCTGACTGGCTGGACACCCCTTCACTGGACAGCTCTCTCCCCCTGAGGGCTAGGCCTACTAGGCCTGCAAGGAGTCAGGGATCGCGCCGGAGGTCGGCATCCTGGGCTTCGCTGCAAGACTGCCCGGGAGATCCGGAGAGTAGATCGGTTCTGAGGTGTCTCACCTACAGGTACCAGGGTCGGGCCATGGGAAGGGCAGTACAGTGGTGATTCCTCTGTGGCCCAGCTATGCATTGGAGCTGTGCGGTGCGTAGCCTGAGCCATGGGACTATGCAGTGTGAGCATCTGCTTGTTTTATGGGTGCCTAGCTTTCCCTTGGAGAGACATTGAGCGTAGCAGCCGACAGGCTGTTGGGCCCTAGGCAGGATCTCTTCGACACCATACATGCCGACCACAGATTCCTTCTGTACTCTATCGCCCCCTGTGGTGCACTGCTGCCCTGTGGTACTGATAATGTTGTCTTATACCAGTTTAAGGGTTTAACTAGGCTAGCTACATGTCGC
>NW_017309108.1:46885-59588 GCF_000935625.1 Nanorana parkeri | reverse complement strand
AAATCGGCCCCGAAAGGGGGGGGGGGGGGGGGTAATTTGGGTATTTTGAAATGTTTTATCATTCTATCTCGACACCCAGCTGTGAAGCTGCCGAGACAGAATGAACCTCCTCAGTGAGTGTTGATATACCGGCTGATCTGCTCAGGGTATGTGGTTATTCAAGAGTGTTTACATGCTTCGGGGTTAACTCTGTTCATCTCTGTGTTCAGCTTCTTTCCCCAGAACTGAGGTGTTTCCTCTCCGGTGAAGAGGTCAATGTTTGACCTTCAACTAGTGGATCCCTGGCGCATCTGCGAACCCACAGGTAGGGATTACACACACTACTCTGCCCCACATCAATCATACTCCCGCATAGACTTCTTCTTGATGCAGCACGCGACACTGCCTCTCATCACCGAGGTATCCATAGGGACCTCTTCCCTATCTGACCATTGCCCCATTCACATAGGTGTGACGATAGGTGGGAACGCTCGCTCACCATTCACTTGGCGTCTTAATGAAACTCTGTTACAAGACGAAGCAGATTGTGCGAGCATTGAGACGGATCTCTTCAACTACTTTAGAGACAACGACTCCCCATCCCAAGACCCACTCACTCTATGGGAGGCACATAAATGTGTAATAAGGGGTTCTCTGATCAAATTGGGGTCCATACGCAAGCGGTAGATGAGCTCTATGCCCAGTTGCGACGACTGGAGCTCCGACACAGGGTGGCTTTGGACGAGGAGACTCTGGCTTCTCTGACCAAAACTCGAGCAGAACGCAATGAGCTTATGTTAGACAGGGTGAAGGGCCAACTGATGAGAACACGCCGCACGTTCTACAAATTCGGGAATAAACCAGGGAAGCTCCTTGCCACGGCCCTGAGAGACTCACGATCCCGTACCTACATACCATGCACACATACACCCGGGGGTCAAGTGTTATCCCGCTCTAAGGAAATTGCCCAACAATTTCACTCCTTCACAGACCTGCATAATCTGCACACTACCACAGGACCGACCGACCCGGTGGTGCGGACCCGGGTGATTAGAACGTACCTGACTGAATCGCAATGCCCCGTTTACCAGAAGCTACCGCCCAATTGCTGGAGAAAGATCCCCCCTACGGCTCTGGAGTGCCCTGAAGGTGTGCCACTACTTATGCACGTCTAGGGCAACTGACAGAATTCGAAAAATTGTGCGAGAGGGCGGAGCTAGTGAGACATATGTTGTCTCTTTTAGCGGACAGTATGCGTAACCCACCGGATCTCCCTCTTCTCTACTTTGTCAGACAGTGGGCCTCAATTTGGATATCGAGTTCAGTCCTACACAAGTAGACCTGCTGCATTTTGCTCTCCTCTGTGTCAAATAAATACCAGGAAGCTGGCTACAAACTGCTGACCAGATGGTATAGAGTCCCCCCCCAGGTGCTGCATGCTATGTATCCCATGGTACCTGCGATATGCTGACTATGTGGGGAGGAGGAGGGTTCCTTTATGCACATCTTTTGGGAGTGCCCCAGGGTGGCTCCCTTCTGGTCCAAAATTGCTGCTCTGATAGTACAGATTACAGGCCTTTCAATACATTTCACTCCCTCTGTGTTTCTCCTCCACCTGGCTCCACTATAACGGAAAGCCTATCAGCGCTCCCTACTGATCCACATGCTGAACGTGGCTTGGGCGTGTATTCCAGCCCTATGGAGGCAGTCCAAACAACCCTCCACTGGGATGTGGGTGAGGTGGATGGAGGAGATTAGACTGATGGAGGACCTGACTTCCTCACTACGGGGGTCTCAACATAAATTTGTGGTCACCTGGGCAGCGTGGTATCAATTCAAAGACTCCCCGGAATACTTGCAGTTCTGTAGGGAATAGACCCGAAACAGAGATGGGGCCCTGGGTCGAGCGCAGCCTTCTATCCTAACCGTTGTCTCTCTGTAGTGTCCTGTATTTGTTGATTTCTTGTGTCATTCTGTCCCTTCTGCTCGCTTTCTTTCTGTACATATGGGATGGTCTGCTCCTATAGTGGGGTGACCGCCCGTGAGTCATGTTAGTGTTCTAGGTTTGGTTATTTGTGTGTAAAAGGAAAATACCTTGAGGGTTGGGGTGCAGATGGTGGGGCAGATACGCGGTGGACGATGTGCAGATCTGTACCTACCCTGTAACTGTTATACTCATGCAGCTAGAGATCTATGACAAAATATGTATCGGATTCACCTCAGGGCTCATATGTGTTCTGTTCCAGCATTCTGTACCGTACTCTTTTGCTTACAAATAAAGAATTTAAAAAAACCAGTAAAAAAAGCAGTGCATGCAATGCCCTCTGCCGAATGGTGGGTGTGGCAAAATTATGCTAACAATTGGAGCGTCTTAAAGGGGCATGGTTAAACAAACAGGTGGTCATTGGTTGGCTGTAAAAATACCCCAAACATTGGCGGTCACTGGCTGGCTGTAACAAATACCCCCCCAACATTGGTGGTCACTGGCTGGCTGTATCAATACCACCCCCAATTTTGGTTGTTACTGCCTGGCTTTTAAACCGCCCCCAACATTGGTTGTCACTGGCTGTAGAAATACCCCCAATATTGTCCCAATAAGACTCTGTGCACAATTAAAGCTGAACTCCGGGATCACTTGAATCTCGGTTTAATTTTAAATTATGGATTGCTAAAAGTAGTTCTGATCCTACAAAGCATACTTCCTAACTGTCCCCTATTTGGAACCCTCTGACCCTCTTTCCTCCTCAGTTGTCCTTTTTTTTGGTCTGATGTACAGATACTGGGGGGAATTCATCAAAACTGGAGCAGACAAAATCTGGAACAGCAGTGCATGGCAACCAATCAGCTTCTCTTTTCCATTTGTTCGGTAAAAATTTGAAAATGAAAAAAGTTCTATTTAACTCCCAAAAGTGTTATTCTGCACTAAAAGCTTCACCTTGTCTCCTAATTATCTTCTTCGTATTTTGAAAAGCCAGTATAAAGGAAAATTGATAGTTAAAATAAAGCAATTCTGGGTTTAACCAATCATTTTTGGCATATGGGTAGTGGTCTGTGTGACGACTAGGGGTTTCTCAGCCCCCTCTATGATAGCAATAAAGTTAAGTGAAAAAAAAAATAGAAAAAAAATTTAAAGTTTCCCCCCCCTATTTTTTAAAAGTTACACATTTATCTCCCTTTGTACTCTGAAGGAGCTCAGGACACTGACATTCTGGACAGGCTACTGCTATGGCTGTCTGGAGCTCTTTAGCAGGTGGACCCCTGCTGGGCTGTGCAGTCAGAATATGTCTGGGGAGGGCAGGGTGGATGTGATGGGTTTATAATCTGATCTGATCGCTCTCTGTATAAAAGGTTGCACACTTTCTCAATAAAGCAGAGTTTGTTTCAGCCTACAATCGAGTCTCCACTAGTGAATGGGGAAACAGGGAGCTAAAGATCAAGGAAGCAAGGAAGAATACAGTGGCGGACATACTCATCCTGAGTACTGGTGTCCTCCTTTCTCATCTCTGAAAGTTGGGAGGTATGTGAAAGGGTTTTGTGCTTTCAGTGCAGCTTAATTAAGGGCTGGACAAATCCCAGGAGCCAGGTCACCAATGTCTCTTAAAAATTACAGCTGGTGTGTAACTTTTAAGGTTATCATCTGCCCTTAATAAATGTACCGGCCCGCCTACCCTTCAAGCTGTCATTTGGTCCTGCGGGTGAATAAGCAAACGACGGACTGTTACCATGGTTAGGGACACTGCCTGTGCGTTCCATTCGGATACATCGAAGGACCACGCCATACACTATGCAGTCACGTCTCGGCTCCTCCCTCTTATGACCATGATTGGCCCATTGTCCGCATGACGCATGCGCTAGCGGCTACGGCTTGATACGGGCTGCACGGATCTGGAGGACAGCGTCCAGGTATCCATAACAACTAGACAGCTGTTTCAAAACGTGAGTTATCCACGCACAAGGCACCCTGGTACATGTGACCCCTTTCTATTATGATTTCTGCTGATCATTTCTTTACAATAAGGGCATTGATACACAATGAATTATGATTGTCTCCGGCTACCATGTTTTATTTAGTTTTTTGATGTTTTCCACATGCATTATCAAGTATGTTACATAAAACTATGATGTCATAAGAGGGTGTGTGAGTGGGCAGTTCTGAGGGTCGTTGCACATGTGTCTGTCTATTTAAACTCACATGGTTGGTTTGCACTTTGTCAATGTCAGAGCCTGATGAAGGGACACTGCGAGGTCCCAAAAGCGCTTGTTTCCATTTGACAAAATTGTTCAGTAAAATTAACATTTGGTGATTCTTGAAAGATCTTCGGTGTGCTGGTGACATTCTTTACAATCATCCTAACGTTTCAGGTTGTCGCCTATGATGAGATGTGTGTACATTAATAAAATGTAGAATAAATGAAGATTTTACTTTGGTGTGCTGGTGATATATTTCACTACTTAACTTTTAAGGTTGTCGCCTAGTTGTTGTCAATAGAGCTGGCTCTATTGACTAGAAAAATTCCTAATAGCTACTGGATTGGAAAGACTGCCTCCTGAATTCCATATTAATTTGTCTACCAAATATATTTTTGTAAGAGTATAAATAATTTACCCTGGAAGGAAGAACCTTTGTACAAAAGATATATTCACATATGTTACATATTCTTCTTTGGTGGTTTGCACATTATCACAAAGAACAGTGTTGTGATCATTCTATTTCCTCATTTCACTTGTAGCCATTCACCTACTTCCTATTTGAAACTCCTGTATTTACTAACACATATTCTCCGTTCTTCCTTTCAACTTTATCTACACCTTGTTATTGTGTTAATTTGGTCTTTTCGCTGCCTTTTGTGGGGTGATATTACTATCTTAAGACAATGTACTATATCTGGTAAGTAGCATATATTTCTGTTTTTAGACAGCTTACCAATTACCTAAATACCTTCTAAGCTGCCATGTATTGGTGACATTTATGATTTTAATATATGTGTAAAATTTATGTTAGAGGGGAAAAAGTGCAGTTTACCTTTTGTATTATATCTTTGCTTTGCACCTGTATGGGGCTCCACTTTATTTTGTGTCAGACATTAAGCAGAGCATTCTCTGGATCAGCGTTTCTCCACCTTTTTGCAGTCAAGACACTCTTTAAAAGTATAAATTTGAACACTTTTGGGCGCACGTTAGAGAAAAGGGAGAGCAAAGTTTTGCACCCCAGTAATATAGATGTATCCACAATCAGAAATTAACCAAACCTTATCCAGGTATGCAAGGACCTGAAAAGGGGGGCTTTTTAGAAACAATGTTGCTCTCACAGTGAACTTTGTATATAATAAAATTATTTATTATTCACAAAAGATTAAAAACAAAATACCGTATATACTCGAGTATAAGCCGTCCCGAATACAAGCCGAGGTACCTAATTTTAGCAAAAAAAACTGGGAAAAAGTATTGACCTGAATATAAGCCGAGGGTGGGAAATGAGGCAGCTACTGGTAGATAGATACCAATAAAATGACATTAATATTTATTTAAAAGAAAAATAACCTAGCTCTGTAAGTGGAAAAGGGGGTACAGGGCTACATATCATGTACTACGGATCATTTAACCCATTCATGTTAGCAGAGGATCATTGTAAATGTATTGTCTGCACTGTATTAGCAGTATATACTCTATATAGAGTATATACTGCTAATACAGTGCAGACAATACATTTACAATGATCCTCTGCTAACATGAATGGGTTAAATGATCCATAGTACAGGGCTACATATCATGTACTACGGATCATTTAACCCATTCATGTTAGCAGAGGATCATTGTAAATGTATTGTCTGCACTGTATTAGCAGTATATACTCTATATAGAGTATATACTGCTAATACAGTGCAGACAATACATTTACAATGATCCTCTGCTAACATGAATGGGTTAAATGATCCATAGTACAGGGCTACATATCATGTACTACGGATCATTTAACCCATTCATGTTAGCAGAGGATCATTGTAAATGTATTGTCTGCACTGTATTAGCAGTATATACTCTATATAGAGTATATACTGCTAATACAGTGCAGACAATACATTTACAATTATACTAACATGAATGTATTAAATGATCTGTATGTAGCCCTGTACCCCCTTTTCCACTTACAGAGCTAGGTTATTTTTCTTTTAAATAAATATTAATGTCATTTTATTGGTATCTATCTACCAGTAGCTGCCTCATTTCCCACCCTCGGCTTATATTCAGGTCAATACTTTTTCCCAGTTTTTTTTGCTAAAATTAGGTACCTCGGCTTGTATTCGGGACGGCTTATACTCGAGTATATACGGTATGTTGTCACGAATACAAGACTTGGTACAGAGATATATATCATCCAAATGATAGCACAACATATTGCAATGATCGAATTAGTCATAAGCAGTTGAGCAGATTACGTTTTTCTTTAGATGGCTCAACATGCTTCGCCTAATTAAGGCTTCCGCAGGAGGATTTTGATCCTAAAGAAAACTGATCAATACATACCAAATCAATAGCTATATTGATGGGTATTCAAACATTAAGTACAGACAACACAAAAACAATATACAAAAAAGAAATATATATATCAAAAAATAATATAGAATAAATAGAAATATATAAAAATAGACCTGCAATTTGGCATTGACCAGTCAGCGAGTGGCCACCCAGATGAAGAAAAGTCTTGTATTCGTGACAACATATTTTGTTTTTAATCTTATGTGAATAATAAATAATTTTAGCATATACAAAGTTCACTGTGGGAGCAACATTGTTTCTAAAAAGCCCCCCTTTCCAGATCCTTGCATACCTGGATAAGGTTTGGTTATTTTGTGATTGTGGATACACCTTTTAAAAGTATGCAAAATCTCGAGGCACCCCACACTAAAATATACAAAAAATGATGTGTACCCCGTCAAAATCCATAATAGACCCTTATCCCAGATAGGGGTCTCAGATGGGTTTTAAGAGGGGGCCACATGCAAAAACACACAAAAAAGGTGTTTCCCCTATTCAAACCAGAAGCCCCCTTCAGAATCCTGACTTTGACATTGCTGCCCCCCTTTACATCAGGAGTCCTGATCACATCAGCAGCCCCCCTATTTTTACATCAGAGTGCCCCCCTCCTTCACACGAGAATCTCTTCTTTCAAATCAGCGTCTCCTCTATACATCACAAGTCCCTCCTTTACATTACACAAGTCCCCCCTTTTACATCAGAGCTCCATTTTTTACACCAGAATACCACCCTTTACTTCAGAGTCCCCCCTTCACATCAGAAGCCTTCCTTTCATATCAGAGTCCCCCTCTGGCGGGCCTGCCTGCACCATGCAAAGACATGACGCTGTGCAAAAATTTTGAGGCACGCCAGGGGAAGGAAGAAGGCACCACAGAGTGCCATGACACCCTGGTTAAGAAAGGCTGCTCTATATTCATGATGTGTTTAACCCTTTCGCTGTCAGACTTTTTAACATTCTTTGCACACATTAAAATTTACATTTTAGGCCTGAAGATTTCTGCTCGTCTCCCGGCCGAGAATCGGAACTGTGCATGCGCCCACCCCAAGATCCTTTGCGGCCGTAGATCACTTCCTGATTCTCGGCGCGGGACCGAGCAGCGATAACGAGGTAAGTTTAAAACTAGTTCAAGCGTTTTTTTTTGTTTTTTTTTTAAACTTCTTGCTTATATAGGCAAAAAAAAAAAACGGAGGGTTTAGAACCCCTTTAAGTTAAAAACGCATGCAAAAAATGTTAGTACACGCAAACACAATTTAATTCCCAATTGTAACAGATGAGATTGTGAGTAAAGAGATATAAAATATTTTAGGACTCAAAAATGTGTGCCCCAATGAAAAGTGACAGGAAAATCTGGCTGTACCATAAAAAGAGTAGGGGCACACTAAGCTTTCTCTCATTAGCATACAATACTTTTAGATCTTTAACCCTTTGTTAGGCTAGACAGTGTTCAAATCTAGTTTACAACCAATAATTAGATCTGCCAAAAGAGTACAGACAGGGTTCATTATTGGAAACATTAACTCCACAGCCCCTTTGCATGCCAGAGGAAAATTCAGTTTAGAGAAAAACTTATCTTTCAGGAAAGAGCAAGTAATATGTAAGCAGCAATTTTTAAATAATTTATGCTATGTGAATGAGAACATGTAACAAATATTTAACTAGGTAGATGATATCCCCATTTGGCTGCAAAAGTGGAAATACACTGTAAGCTCTGGTTTAGGAAGCACTGAACACAGCAACATTCTTGCCTAATCTTTGCGTAATTGGGTAATCCCCAACCACTCCTTAGTGGAAAAAAATATTTCAGAACCAGCTTGTTTATTTCTTGTTTTTCTCTATCTCAGAGCTGATCAGGCAAAGTTTCTGACTTGCAATATTCCCTGTGACAGTAATGCTCATTCTCCTGATGAGATTATCCAACATCATCTATATGGTATACTAATGTCTTTAACAGCCTCACACTCATATGTTCTCTGATGTTAATACCTTCAACACTCAGATCATGTAAACATTGTCAATTGCACATCCAAAATTAAACTGAAAGGAATTAAGAATGTAATAGTAGATTAGCTTAATCTTTGCAAAGGCTGAAATTTATTGTAGAAAGTTAAAATTTTACTTACAATTGCATTTTGGTCAATAAAGCTGTGCAAAACCCCCCCCAGAATTTATGATTTTTCATTTCTATTCATGTTTATAGTAGACGGACTGAACTCACCCACTATATTTAAAATATATAGATAACTGGGTCCTTTATCCAAGATCAGATGGGGCATCCTCTGCTACAGTCTCTTGGCTGCTGAACTGCTGGGCACTTGCATCACTGGAAAAAAAACATCTCCACATTCTCTATAGGAAAGCTAACATAATAATAAATGACATTATGAATGTAGTAGCGGTATATCATAATAGCACAGGCGACATTTTCTCATCCTGGTCTTACAGATCTAGAAGTTTTTTCTTAAGAGACAGTTATGGTAGAGTGCCAGTTGTGCCCTTTCAATCCCATAGGTCATAAATACAATGATAGCATCCTGTTTAAAAGACGTGTTCTGTTTCTGTGCCGGTATATTTCGCCCTGTTGGTGTCCTATTTTATTATATTTTTCCTGACTTGATTCATCCATTTGTGAACTATGCCTCATAAACACTTTGATCTTTATTCAGTTGTCATATATGTATTGGTCTCTATTCCTTCTATGCACTCTTCACCATAACCGTCACTATTTCTATTATTGCCTACATGACCTATTTGTTCTTTTTTTTTATCAATGTAATACTAAAAATACAAATAATGATAAAAAGAAATTTGAAAAAAATGTATATATAAATTTGTTTCAATTAGGGTTGCACAGATACCAAGTACAGTACTCGGTACAAGTACGAGTACATGTACCGATACTTTTGAGCTCCAAGACTACACTAGAGAAAAATTCAAAAAATAGGAGGCAGCTGTCACGCAGCTCCTGGGATTTGTACATCTCTGTTTTAATGTACGATTTTGTTTTTATAAATATATAATAAAGGGATGCACAGATACCAGTTTTGGGAGTACGAGCACTGGTACTTGCCGAGTACTTACAAGTACGAGTACTGATACATTTTTGTTTCTTGTTATGTGACAGTTTTTCTAAAACAATACAGACTAATGATTTCAGGACAGTGGTGGAGCGCCAGAGCCAGGTCCCAGCTGCAACCGCGGCAACCCTGGTAGTCCTCATGAAAATGCCAAGTATCTGCACTGGTACTCGAAAAGTATCTGTGCATCCCTAGTTTCAATTGTAGGCAGCACCCACCTCAGTCCATATATAGTGAACACAGAGAGCAGTTAACCCACCACTCTGATATAAAGTAAATCCACAAAATGTTATTCTACAGCACCTTGTGAAGTTTTTTGTAATAAAGCTGGACACAGATGACACAGATATACAGTGGCGTAACCAGAATAACGGGCAGCCGGGGCAGAACAAAACTTTGTGCCCCCCGGTGATATGTGGGGGTGTACAGGTATTTAATATGAAAAAGTTTATGTGAAAAAAATCAAACATTAAAAAAGTGAATAATCAGATTGCATCTTCCCATTAAAAACCTTTCACAAAGTTGTCCAAAACCATTCACACTTCCCTCCTACTTATGCTAAATAATGGAAAATCACTGTTTCTGGATCTATCACTGACTCTGTGTAGGTTATGGAGAGTTTAGAGGGTTAATGAGGACAGCAGAAAGTCTACGGACACCAATCTTAATCTTATTTACCCTAAAATGTAATTCCTTAGACAAATGGAAATTCCAGACTTAGCTGTACTGATCCCCTTCCTCCAGGTATAGTATAGTACAGGGCTCAACATTTCAAGTCCTGAGCTACTAGCCAGGCCTTAAGAGTTACTAGCCACCAGTTGCCCCACCTAACCCTTACCCTGCCCCGGCCTTAACTCCGCCCCTAAACACACCCTCTTAAAAGGAGAACTATGGGGTCAGGGCTTTCCCCCATAGTTCTCCTAAGGGTAACGGGAGGACACAAACTAGCGTCCTCCCGTCACCCAAAGCTCAGTATACCGCGAGCTACAGCTCGTGGTATACTTAGACGCTGCAGCCGGAACGGATCCCGACAATGATGTCTGTATCCACCCAGCTGCGTGAGTGACCAACCCCCCCCCCTCGTCCGTTCCGCCAGTCAGCGCTAGAGGATCGGACAGGGTAGGGGGGAATCCAGTCACTCCCCTGTCACGGCTCTCTGCAGTGACAGGATCGAGAAGTGAGCGAGCGCCGGTATGTGTTCGCTCACTTCCCGATCTACTGAGTCGACCTGTGACAGTTTTATTGTCACAGGTCGGCTTAACTATGAGGATGAGTGAAAATCACTCACCTCATAGTTCTCCTTTAAATAATTTTATGATAGTTGCCGCTTGTAAACGGCAGATTAGGGATTCCTGCTGCAGGAAAACGCAAGTTCCTGACACAAGAATCTCTAATCACACCTGAAATATACTGTAGGTGTGAATGGGGCCTAATATACACATACACTAAAGGTGCCCATACTCCTGCCGATTATCGTACAATAGTTGTGGGTGATCCCGCGATCGTACGATAATCGACAGGTGTATGGGCAGCGTGCGACCGCTTCTACTGTAAGGTCGTACGACTTTCGTCTTCCAAGCACGCTGTAAAACCTGCTGAAAATTGTAAGATTTTTGGCGGGTTGGTGGAGTGGTCGGAAGACGTTGGGGGTGATTAGTGAGGTCTGCAGCAGACCTCACTAATCACCCCCAGATAGCCAGGGATCGATCCTCCTCACATACATCCTTTCCTTCGGCTGGAGCTCAGAACTGTCAGAGCTCCGACACAGATGCAGACCGTGGAGCTGCTCCCGCAAGTCAGGTACGCGGTCTGTGACCGCGTGCCTGACATGTCAGCTGGCGGAGATGGAGATGGCCCGCGGACCGGTACTTGGAGACCCAAATTTCCACTCGCCCTCACTTTATTTTTACTCGCCAAATGCGAGCACGCGAGTGGAAGTTTTGAGCCCTGGTATAGTACATCCAAAAGTCTTCAGCGATATCCACCAGAGGTGGTCTCCTCAGAGTGCGAGTAATGACACTCTGAGGAGACTGGTGGATATCGCTGAAGACTTTTGAACGTACTATACTCTACTCAACAAAGTGAGGCGGCCAGGTTGCATTCCAGTGCGTTCCAGAGGCTGAATGCACTGGAACTTACTCTTGATGGTGTGACAGGGCCCTCACCCTCTAAACCCTCCATGACCTCCACAGAGTCAGTGATAGATCCAGCAACAGTGATTTTACATTATTTAGCAAGTGTGCGGGCTGTCTGTATGAGTGGGAGTGTGAATGGTTGTGGACAACGTTGTCAAAGGTTTTTATTGGGAAGATGGAATATGAAGTTTCACTTTTTTGACGTTTGATTTTTTCTATTAAACTTTTTCATATTAAAATCACTAAGGCCTCGTTCACACCGGATGCAGTGCGTTCCAGCCTGATTCTGTCCAGAACGCACTGCCTCGTATTGCGGCCGGCTCACTTTTTTTGTGGGGCAGGAGGGGGTGTGGTGGGCCATTGAAATGAATGGCACCGTAGCCACGCCCTATGGCCGCAATGTGATCGGCCGCAAAGGATTGTAGTCTGGTCCGGTGCGATCAAAATGCTGCAAGTACTATTTTGATCGCACCGGACCAGACTACAATCCTTTGCGGCCGATCACATTGCGGCCATAGGGCGTGGCTACGGTGCCATTCATTTCAATGGCCCACCACACCCCCTCCTGCCCCACAAAAAAAGTGAGCCGGCCGCAATGCGAGGCAGTGCGTTCTGGACAGAATCAGGCTGGAACGCACTGCATCTGGTGTGACTGAGCCCTAAAGCCGTTTGGTCCCGGTCCTCTTTAGTTCAAACCTGCTGAACTAAATGGTGTTTTTGTAATAGAACACAGAATAGTTGAAACTTTCAAGTTCAGCTATCTATTATGTGTTCTGGAATGGCGAGTAGTCTCCTCAACCATCTGACACTGTCCTCCTTGCTGGTGTTAGTTTACACGGCCGGAGGAAGCAGCACGGGGGAGACCGAGAAAAAAAACCCATTAAATCACTCACCTTGTCACAGACGTGCGGGTCCCGGTCTCTCTCTGCAATGTGAAGCTGCTGCACGCTGGGTCCTCATGCCTGAGGCCCCCAGGG
>NW_017309108.1:44527-46647 GCF_000935625.1 Nanorana parkeri | reverse complement strand
TATATATATATACATACATACATACACACACACATACAGTTTATACACACAGTATACACACACACACTAGATCTCAGCATTTAATCCCCCCATCCCGGGCTGTATATAGTTACTTTTCCTTCACTCCCTTGCTGTGTTCATCGGTGGTACTACCAGGTATGGAGGAGCCTGTCACCTGTTACATGTGACACCTCGAAAAGACCAAATAGCACTGTCACAGGGGAGTCCATAGCCCTGGGTGATCTTCCCCAGCAATTTGTGGCTTTCTATTTGCTCTGCAGCTGAACAGATCAGCAGGGGAGCTAAAGTAAAGTAAGTATAATATATTAGTACTATTAAAAAACCTCTTGCTTTCCGCTGCATAAGCATAGCATATTTTTCCACTGTAAACGTTTATCCACGCTCATAATAAACAGCATTTTTGACACATGCAATCCCATTGTGGCTGCATAATAAAATGCAATACAGATTTGAGAATAGAAGAAGTAGGAAGTTCCAATTTATGTGATCAGGAACATATATATTCCAGAAAGCCCACCAGAGCAATTATTGAAGGAGTCTATGGCACTGACTGTGTACACAGAAACAATAGCAAGCAACAGTACCCTATTCAGAGATAATTAGATGCATTCAGATTTGCTGCTCCACTGCAGGACATCGAACTTGCCACAGAGCAGCCACGTGGCCAACTAAGTCAGGGGGTCCAATTATTACAGTTGGATGGAAACTGGACTAAATTACTAATTATTTTCCAAAGTGATTCAGACACTCCGTTTTGCATAAAAGATTGTGATTAATAATAATTATTTTCATGGAAGATTTTCTTCCTATTCTTACAGATATATTTGTAAACAAATCCTTTCCTTTTCTAAAAATATGGACCTCACAAAGATATCAGAGTATGACCCATCTATTAAGCTTGCAATCCCTCCATCTTTGGAGCATATAGACTGGAACAAAGCTTTTCTTAGAGCAGAAGAGAAGGCCAGGAATATACGGGAGCAGCTGCCTAGAGGGCCCAATTACTTGATGAGAAGTGAAGCAAAAAGGTTGAGAAGTTTCCTTGGTCTATATCAGCCTTTGTCATCTTGGAGCCCCAAAGAGCTGGCCTCTGCTGGATTCTTCTGTACTGAATTGGAAAGCAGTGTTCAGTGCTTCTGCTGTGGGCTAGTCCTCTGCAAAACGTCTTTGACTTACACTCCCATAGAGAGGCATAGACATTTCAATCCCAACTGTGAATTTGTTATAGGAGCTGATACTGGGAATATTTTTAAGTACGAAGTTCATCCAAAGCCAGTAAAAAGTGCACAGATGGATTGCAAGGAATCAATGAAAGATGAACAGGCCAGGCTACAATCTTTTTCCTGTTGGCCACCCTATGCCTTAATAGAGCCTTCTATCCTGGCACAGGCTGGATTCATCTTCACAGGTATTTTATTTTTCATTAACGTCTAAAAATATTTTTTTAAACATTGTTATAGGAAAAGATCAGTCAAATCAACAGCACTTGAAAAAATGTAAAAAATTAACTCCAGACAAACAGATACATATTCAGATAAAATACATGTATGGTGACAGGAGACCTGCTTTTCTCTTCTGAAGTTAAAGAGGAACTTCACCCTGAAATAAGTTCCATCCTGCCACCACTTTTCTGCGCCACCATTGTCACTCTCCCCGTCCTTCTATCAGCACATCCCTTGTCAGCAATTAAACACTGCAGCAAAACTGACTGGCTCTTTGTGCTGCTTCTTCCTCTTCCATTCTGAGCTCTACCCTACAGTAAGCAGAATAAGGCTTATACCAGGTCAATCTCAGGTACATTGCATTTAAAAGAATGTAATTATGTATTAGTGAATGCACAGCTGCATAAACATGTGTCTTTTTTATTATGTATAATCAAATAATACAACTATGTATTACAAGGGAGTGTCTCATACAAATTAAATGGATAGTTTAGGTAGGACCTCGCAATACATTTCTGTAGTTTTAGTAAATCTAAAGTTGTACAATCAGATTGTATTTCATGTGGCCAGGTAAAGATTTAGGACGTCCAAAATCTTTAATTAAAACACAAAGATGACATATCCTTTAGAATACAATTTTTCATGCTGTTGCTTATC
>NW_017309108.1:0-44353 GCF_000935625.1 Nanorana parkeri | reverse complement strand
TCAAAAAGCATTTCTTTTGCCTTAAAACCTGAGAGTTTGGGATCAGAAACAGCTCACTGATCAAGATGGTTTGTGAGTGACAGTTAAAGCTTTAGATCAACTCATACAAAAAGTATGGAGGTGGGCAGCGATAATAACATATAACAAGTCAGTCTCTGATGTGCAGTTAATTGTTCAGTACAAGACAACCTAATTTGCTTAACAATACATGTCTTACAAAGTATTTCTTTCTGCGCTTTTGTATTGCTTGAAAACAAAATGGTATAAGCTGATACTCCCCTCTATTTCAGGAATAAGAGACATGGTCCAGTGCTTCTCTTGTGGAGGTTGCTTAGAAATTTGGGAAGACGACGATGAGCCCTGGAAAGAACATGCAAAGTGGTTTCCTGAGTGAGTTTATGCAGTTTAAATTTAAGTGACAGTAAACCTAGAAGTTAAATCTTAAAAATGCATTCAAGTACCATAACTATAACCAAAAAGGTATCTTATTTGTGCATCACTCGGGTGTAGATCCTCCAATTATCTCTGTATTGGTGCTGACACTGTCCTTTCTTCTAGAGGGTGGCTACTTTTGTTCCCCATTGTCCCTGTGTATGTTGTAAAGTAGCCACTGCTCCAAGCTCGCTCCCATGATGGACTACCATCCATCAATACAAATGATTCAAATAATCATGACATCATAGTCCATCACGGGAGCGAGCTTGGAGTGGTGGCTACTTTACAACACAGGGACCATGGGGAACAGAAGGAGCCACTCTCCAGTAGGGAAGGACCAGCGCCAATTCAGAAATGATTTGAGGATCTACAGCTGAGTGATGCACAAACAAGATAAATTTTTAGTAATAGTTCAGGTACTTGATTGCATTTTTAAGATTTAAATCCAGAGTTTAGCATCACTTTAATTTTGTTGTCACTGGGTTATTTAAAAAATGGAGTCAGAAATTCAAATTGAATACACAATGTCTACAACTAATAAATCCACATTTTTTTTTTTAAAGGTGTACATTTGTGAAGAGCAAAATATCTCAAGAAGACATTCAGCAATATATTCAAAATGAGCTGAGATATAATGGAATGATGGTAACTATTTGATGTTGAAAGCATTGTTTTCACAGAATTGTAATATGTGCTTAATTTACAGTCATTTTACCACTCTTCTGTAAATTTAGAGTGCTAGAATTATTGAGGACATACAGGTACAGCCCAATGTTATACCTGGAAACCTTGAGGTTAAATCTGGGCTGTGATGATGGTCCCTTAGCACAGTCAGAATTACTTGGGGCCTCCATCGGCTTTATTTAAAAGCAAATTTTTTTCTTGTGATATTTGTGCCAATTTATAGACAGCTTTTTTTCACTAGGCGAAAATACGGAAAATTGTATACTTACCTATCGGTAATTTTCCTTTCCTGACGCCAATACATGGCAGCATACAATGGGTATGGCTCCGCCCCCCAGCCAATCACAGGACCAGTTATACTATAAATTAAAGCCCGCCTCCCAAGGCCACCATTCTCGTAACAAGTACTCAATGCGAAAGCCATTGTCACTGCTGATGTAAATTCATTCAGGAACTACCATGCCCCTTATTGCCAACCAAAAGGTCCGCGTGTGTTCTTACGCCAAGTGTAGACTGCCCTGGCAAGTAAGTGCCCTTACTGGCCTATGGGTGCGCCAGGGCAAAACTCTATAGCTGACAGCCATAGGGTTAGAGGGGGAACTTGTGGATGCAGCTGCTTGACTGGGCTAGTGACAGTTCATGAAGTATATCACTCTGTTTAAGGCTTCAGACCTGTACCTTTCTGCCTCTTTATTCCCTGCTGCCCCCTGCAGGGGGAACCCGGCACAGCATCCTGCCAGGTGATTGCAGGCCAAGCGCTGCTTAAAGGTTGTACCATCCTTGTGATCCAATCCGCTAGCTGCATTCCAATAGCAGGATCTTGCATGTGTAGCAGCTTTATCACAGCTTGAAGAGGACTTTTCATCCCAAATTGAGCATCTTCCTGTCTTTGGGAAGCAGTACTGGAGACAATCCAGAAGTTCACTCTGAGAAGCAGTGATGGCAAAGGGCTGGAGAGAGTTACAATCCATTAACCCCTGCATATGCACTCTGAGGAACAGTGCTGCCAATAGGCCTGAAAAGATTTACAATTCATTAGGCCCATGCATTTGCACACTCACTTTTATCTTCATACATACCTGACCCTCACCTTATAGAATGTAGCTGGTCTCTTGGGGAAGGAGGTCATGCCATTTGGTAATTGAACATATGATCCAACCTTTGCTATCACAGAGAAACTGAACATAATGATGTGATTAAACAGCACCTGTCAGAACCTGCTAGACACTAACAGCCATGCTTAAAACCTAGAAGCCACATACTTATGTGCTCATGGTTATAGCACAACAGGCTCTTGTCACTAACACAATGCTCTATACAGACCATGAAAAAGATTACTGAATAACAGGCAGAATAGGCCTGAAATGAAGCACCAATTCCATAAGTTACATTTTAAACACTAACAACGCTGGGGAACCACTGGTGACAGCAAAATACTCACACGAAAGGCACCTTAGCCATACCCATTGTATGCTGCCATGGATTGGCGTCAGGAAACATACTTTAGTACTTTACTATTTTTTAATCTAGGCATTGCTGTGATGCACCCATTCTCATAATCTCATGATCTAAGAACCCCATTTCTTGATGCAGGAAAGTTATTACAAGACACATCCTCTGCAGGCTGCTTGCTTATTTTCCTCATACAGAAAGCCTGATGTGAAGTGTCTGCATTGAGAGTTTTCTTAGAGCTACCAGATTCAAACCTGCCTTGGCAGCTTGAATGTTATTGGTAATACATTAAGCAGACAAAGGAGAAGGTATAGAGCACACACTTTAGGAAGTGCCTTGCCATTCAACATCCCATTCAATGGCTGCTGCAGGGAATTAGAGAGAAGTCAAATTAACGTGATTAGAGTGAACCTTCTTTCTCGAAATAGATGCAGTGTTTCCTGGCTGGTACAAGAAGGTGAAAAACTTGTATCGTATTGTCCAGCAGAAGTCATGTCATGTAACAGGTGCATTCTGGGACATACAAACTTCACTGTTCCCCATCTCCTGGCCTGGGTAAAAAGAAGGGGAGCACATAGCCCTCCACTTTACACTGTAAGCTGGGAAGTGATAGAACCCTGGCTACAGAATAGTTTTGATCTAATATGGTATTAGACCTCAGAGTACAATATCATTATAGGTATATCAGTGGAAAGAAGAGGAAATTCAGCATATGACGGAGAATAAAAAGATGGATTTATACAGTTAAAGAAGGTGTGCATCATGTGCAAAGGTTTCTCACATACGTTTCTTGCGTTGGACAGATTCTCTTCAAATGAGCACTAAACCTAAAACAGTGTCCGTTACTATTTATGTCGCATGGAGATGCCGAGCAGCAGGGTTCTGGGACTGTCTTTCTAAGCAGTCATTCCAGTGTATACTTATTGTAGACTTATAGACATTACAAAAATCATAAGTTGTATGAAAAAAACACATTAAGGGGGTTTCCCTTGGTTGTTCATTAGTTATTTTTTATATTGTAAGCTTGTTAGGGAACCAGACAGAAACTAGAGTAAAGGTTAAAAATAAAAGGAGCTTACTGAAAATAACAATGAACAAAAATAGCAAAAAACAATACAGGAAATCCAGGACATTGTCAATGCCAAGCCAGAGGTCAGATGCCAAAGTGGGTAGTCAGCCGAACCAGGTCAGCGAACACTGAGAGAAGAATGAAAGGAAACCACAACTGGAGTCAGGAACCAGGAGATCAGTCAGCCAGAGCCAGGGTCAAACAAAGAGAACAGAGACAACAGCAGAGCACTTTGTAGATATTGACCCACGCAAGGATAGAGACTAAATGGACCAGATGATATCTAAAACACAAGAAAGAAACATTGGGTTTTTAAAGTGTCCAAACCATACATCATGTCCATCAGACACACGTAATCTTGCATAAAAATGTATTGATTAAAAATAACATGATTTAGAAACTTGGTTACATCAAAATGTTACAATAGCACATTAAAACCAAACGACCTCCTTATGGTACCCACATATGCGTATACGTTATACTCGTATATCTGTTTCTCCTTAATTGTCCTTTAAATATATTTTTTGGTCATTTATCATATAATCCACTGTGGGCCCAATCTTCGACACGTTTCACAACTGTTTGTGCTTTATCAGGAAGGTTGGAGGTAATCTAAAATATTGTATCAAAAGTGAATCTAAATATAATAAGTTCCATAACAGACATCATAATAATAATAATTGCAGATAGAGACAATTCAGAACCTATTTCATGCTCACAGAAATGACTGGATCCTTACTCACAAGAGCTTTTTCACAATCACCAAACAGGTGAGGAGTTTGCAGTTATCCGGGATAACAGGACTGAAAAATAAAAAAGTTTTAAAAATTCAATTTTTAAATGTTATTTTTTTAATTAATTATGATTTATTATTTAATAAATGGACCAGCTGATGGTTAAATAGTGAACTGGTGTTACATCATAACTCTGAGACAGGAATTTGTCAAGAGTTTGCCAGAGTTGCAGAATGATTGTGTAGCACCCTGTAGGAAAGAGTGCTATTAAATGTAGTATTTTCAGATTGTAAGCAGTCTGATGCTAATTTGTGGTTTATGTTAATTTGGTTTCCCCTAAACAATCTGTCATCCTTTGCATCTGTCTGCTGCTGCGTGTACCCTGGTCACAGAACAGAGCAACCAATGAGAGATTGCTATGAGTAGGTATCCCTCTCCAGCCAATAACTGTGAGGCTAATGGCCTGTGGTGCATGCTGGGAGAGGAGATAAATACTTGGGGTGGACCAATGTGAGCTCTCTCTTCCTCCCCCCGGGCCCTGCCTGTGGGGAAACTGCTATGGATTGCCTGAGATGGCTAGGCCTGAAGTGTGAGGACTAGCTGTGTGCTTACACTGGAGCCTGTGGCTGGAGGCAGGGGCGGAACTACCTAACTATGGGGCCCGCGCCAGAAGGGGGCTCGGTCGGGAGCAGGAGGGAGATTTAGGGGTCCTTAATTTCTGTGTGGCCGCAAGTCAAACACTGCACCGCCGCACGGAACCTGAGGACACTCACCTGCAATCCTCTCCCCTGTCACAGTCACCGTGCAGAGTCGGGGAGGGCGGAGTTATCTCCTGCCTGTGTTCGTCTGGAGAAGCAGTGCAGTAGGTGTGTGATCTTCACTGCTGCTGGGGCTGCTGACAGGTTAGGGGGGTCGAGGGGGACAGGGACTGAAGTCTCGGTTCTCCTTAGATCCATAGAGCTGCAGGAGCCATTAACACTGGCCGCTGCTCATTCATATGCTAATTACCGGATTTGCATATTAATGAGCTGTGGTTTGCATATGCAAATCATGCTGTGTCTCATTAATATGCAAATCGCCCTTCCCACTCCAAGGCCACTGAATGAGGGGGGTGGGACAGGGGGGAGTCAGGTCCTAAAGTTGTAGAATAGAGAAAGCAGAGTTTCGGCTTTGTTCACACCATATACAGTGCGTTCCGGTGCGGCTAGCTGCTGGAATGTACTGTATCGCATAGTAAACTCACCTGTGCGTGCTGGGGCGGGAAGGGGTGTGGTAGTGCATTGAAGTCAATGGCACCGCTGCCAGGCCCCCTGCCCGGGGGAAAAAATGGTGCATGCACCAGAACATCGGGGGGAGTTTGCTATGCCATACAGTGCGTTCCAGCAGCTAAACGCACTGGAACGCATTGTATATGATGTGAACAAGACCTTAGAATTGGCCGGTGGAAGAAAGGTGAGATGCTGTGCACCCACACTGCCCACTCTGTGTACCCGCCCACTGTCACCCTCTCTGTGCACCCACCTACGCTTCCACGCACTCTGTGCACCTACTCACACTGCCACCCACTCACACTGCCACCCACTCTGTGCACCCACTCACACTGCCACCCACTCTTTGCACACACACACACACTGTCATCCACTCTGTGCACCCACCCACACTGCCACCCACTCTGTTCACCCACCCACACTGCCACCCACTCTGTGTACCCACCCACACTGTCACCCACTCTGTCTACCCACCCACACTGTCACCCACTCTGTGTACCCACCCACACCGCCACCCACTTTGTGCATTCACCCATAATGCCCATCAATTCTGTGCACCCACACCTCCCATCCACTCTGCATCCACACTTCTCATACTGTGCACCCACACTGCCAACACTGCACCCACTTTGTAACCCCACTTTTCCCAGCTTCACTGGTGTAACTGTTTTTTTTTAGTTGTATTTAGACTGCCACACCAAAGAAATGAGGGAAAGTGCGTTATATTGCACTGTGTAATCCTTCTGTGGTGTGCCACTGTAATTATAACTTTAAATAACATTGCCACAGCAGTGAAGCCGGGGAAAGTGGGGCTACAAATGATAAACCCCAGTGGTATTTTAAGTTATAATTATAACCCCCCTTGTGTAATTGTAAATCCCATTTCCCAGCTTTATTGGTGGCACTGTTAAAGAATTAGGCCTCGTTACACAGTACGTTCTGGCATTCCTGCAGCAGAAACATACAGATTCTTGTGACAGGAATGTCAGGTGTCCCACTTAGATGTGGCTGCTGTACCCACTGAAGTTAATGACCAGGTGACAGCGGCCATATCTGTAAGCGGCAGTCCGCACGTAATGTGCGTGATATGATTAAATGCAGTTTTGAATAGATCACTGTCTCTGGACGCACGTATCCTGCGTTCATGGACAGTGATCTAGTGCAAACTGCATTTATTCGTATTATATAATAATAATATATGCTGTAGCTCAAGCACCAGATGGGGGTGCGGATTGGGGGGCCCTCTACAAATTTTTGCTATGGGGCCCTGTGATTTCTAGTTATGCCCCTGGCTGGTGGCCCAGTGACTCTTACAGATGAAAAGGATTAACGCGACTAGTAACGTCTACCTCAAGTATTGCTGTGTCAGGTACTTTACCTGCTGTGCATGGAAACAGTAACCACACTCTGCAATGTAATGGAGTCTATATCTGCCTGAATGATCCTAACCCTCCTCCTCTCTCCCTGAAGTTCAACAATAAAGGTTCTTAGCATCATATCTACAGTCTGCACACCGCTTTAATGATCCCCACAAAGGGCAGTAAGTGCTGATGTGAGTGAAAAAGATGTGAGGCAAAGTGAGTGAAATTATCTCTAGACAAGAAGATTTCGGAGTTGCTGTAGCCCATAGCTTTCAAGGTGTGCTGGTGTGCTGTGGATCCATTATAGAGGTTTGCTACAGAGGAAATACAGGGAGACCCGTTAGTTCTTTTACTGTAGATCACACCTTTGGAGCCAACGGTAGTGTTATCCTGCACTGGGGTTTTAACTGACCGAGAAAGGGGGACGCTACATTGATGTTTACGTATTAAAAGGGCGTCAAAGAGGAACAAACAGTGTTAGACACACTGCAAACAAGCCATGCTGCAGCCAACTGAAGGAGGAAGGGTAAGAAACCCTGGGAAATCTGTCACGGGCAGGGACCTCCTAGCCTTCTTATTGGTAATTGTATTGTAACTGTAACTGTAATTATATTGTAACTTCCTTATATTGTAAAGCTCTGTGCAAACTTTTGGCGCTATATAAATCCTGAAAACTAATAATAATAATAATCATAATAATCTGATAAATCCATGTGAATATCTAACACAGTGAACTTGAACTTGCTCATGCTGCTACTTTCAGGTTTAGGTGTAGGACCCATTGGTCTCATTGGAATATCCCTTGCATCCCTTTCAGATGTGAGGCAGCACTGCAGTAATTGGTGGAGAATTCCATAAGATGTTGTGGTGCCAGATGTCTAGATGGAGCTGTGAGCAATGATCATTCTCTACCAACTCAGCAAATTTCACTGGAGATGATTGGTAGAACTTTAAAGTAGCCCTCTCAGCACTGGAACACTTGATTATAAAACATACCTGCAAAAAGAAGGGTGCACATGCTTTCCTTTCGGGAGGCTAATTTCTTGAAAAGCCACCACTTCACGGCTTACTGTCCTAATAAGATATTAACAAACTTCTGAATGTATTAATCATAAGCTCCCCTACTACTCGCTGTGGTTTCTCATGCTGGCATACACGTCACTACAGGGTGTACAAGCCAGTTGAATTAACAACAACAGGTGGGAGGGTAAACAGGCATTCCATCCATCTGACCAGTCAAATACTTGCAGAGGTGAGCAGTGAAGTGATAACTTTTCAAGAAACGGGCCATTGGAAGGTAAGTATATGCGTTATTTTTGCAGGTGCAACAGGGTCACTTTAACCAAGGGATTCTGTAAATATGTGCAAGCAAATTTGTATTCCTTATCTCTCTAAACTTTGCGTTTGTATGGTTAGAGCTCTTCTTTTTATTGTGTCTTATTATTGATATATAGATTTTGGTTATACAACTGCATGCACTTTTCATTGTAATGTTTTTATTATCTCCCTAAATTGAAGAAAAGTAACCAGCACTCCATAGTCACTATGTTACCCTGAGGAAGATACCCTGTGTGGTCCTGAAACATTGGGACTATGTATTTCATGTAATGCATTGTGAAGAAATCCAAGTGAGTTATTTCACACTTATGGAGTACTGGTAACCTCTCTTCAATTTATGGTTTCTCTGCATGGCACAATTCGTTGACACTACAAACACTACTTCTTAGTTTTGGTCCTAATGGCTGTAAGGAGTGTGGCATAGAACACTGATCATTTTATATTATCTCCATTATCCACACTTCTATGTATCTCTTACATTGTACAATGCCATGGAAGATGATGACCTTATAACAATGATTAGTATTAATAGTAATCACCATGATCACTTTTTAAATTTCTCTTAATTATATAAATTCCAACTGTTTATACTCCAGCAATAATTCATCATCATTTCATAGTATTCTCAAAAATATTATGCATTTTTTAGGTAGAAACATTCACGGATTTTCTGGACCACAAAACGCTATCATTACCAAGTAAGTTGGGCAGGTAAACATAATTTGCCAGTTTGTGTTAAAGTTTATGGCAAGTCGAAAAATTTTTCGTATAGTTTTGGAAAGAGCGGGGGAAGATGCAAACATCATTACTATCATTACTTAGATTTCCCCTTAATCTCTGTCCTGCTGTTTCACCAAACAGTAAGTAGGGGGAAATCTGTATCAGGAAAACAGGCAGAAATAAAAAAAATCTTCCAAGGGTGATAGGGTACACACGTGGTGGATCTGTCCATTTGCTTCTTCCTTTTGGTCTAAGGTTTTTAGGCTAATAAAAATGTTGTTTAATTAAAACATTCCTAAAACCCCCCTGCACAGCACTTTTGCATGGCACAGTGTTGGGGTTATCCAGCAATCTCTAATGCATTATATCCTGCTGGTATCCTTCTCAATTGAATATCGCCTTCAGCTGGAAAAAACTATTTATTCCCTACTCAATGGTCAAAAAAAGGGTTGATACTACTATCATGTACATACCTTATGATGCTCAGGAAGGGGGGGGACATAATTGCCTGATCTAGACCCTTCACTGTAGGTCGTCAGATTTACCGGCAAACTATTCCACCAAACTTCTTCTATTCTCTTCTTTCTTCTAGCCTCAATTCTCAATTTGGTACTCCTCTTCACAACCTTTTCTTCCTGCTCTACATTTTTCCTTGCTTTGTTGATCTCTTTTCATAACTCACCTTAGTACTGCCTTTATACCTGAACACCTGTTGTACACATTTAGCTGTTAGGGTCTGTTAGGCCATACTTATTTAATCAGTTTAGTCTTGAGGATAGATACTCTCATTTATTAATTAATTTCTTGTGTATTTTAACATAGGACCTTTTTTTCCCCAGCTTTTTGATTTGATGTTTATTTTGATGATGGTAACTTTGCCATAATGTACTTATGTTATCATTGGAAAAAAATTATCCACTACTAATTCCAGATTTAGAAATATTGACCCATAGCTTTTATTGTGTTCATACTGTAAATGTAGGAGTCCTTTGGCTCAAGTTACTAGGCATTCCTTAGTTGCACTTCACCAGTTCATATTTTGTGACTGCTGTTATGCTTTATATTGGTAATATTTGTTTCTCTTGAAAATTTTATAAAAACACTGAAACCGAAATAAAAAAAAAATCGGACAGGGTGGTTCTCGTCTTCCCCTACTCTACTAAAAAAAAAAATATCACATTTTTATTTTTATCAGTGTTTGGCACACATATCAACCAAAGTGTATGCCTAGCTTCTTTTTTTTTTGGATAACGTGGGGAAGGATCAGAACCAGGTTTATAACTGTCATCTGGGACTTCATTAGAGAGATTTTCCCTCACTTACTGTCACAGTGACAATGGTTTCATCAGACAGGAACTGAGTAAAAAATCTGCAACAGGGAAGTAGACAAATACAAAGCTGACGGGTTCTTGCCTTCCCCTAGTCCACAAGAAAATCTTTTTTTTTCTGTCTGTGTTGCTGAAGAGATGTCTCCTCATTTCCTGTTTGATGAAAGCCCCGTATCCATGAACTGCTTCTTCATAGGAACATGTAGGAACAGATGAAATGAATACATTCAATAAATAATCCAAATATTTAATATGCCTTTTTTAACCCATAGGAACCACACATGGACAGGTTCTGCTTTTTGAAAACGTGACAATGTTAAAACAGCAGCTCATTGAAAAGTACACTGATGCCACTTTCCATAAAGTATCCCCATTCGGAGATTCTATTTCCATAGATCTGAACGTGCTTTTTGCCGATATCTCCATTGTGGTAAAGGACACCAGAAATCAGCCACTGAGACAACTCATTTTACCAGACATCCTGTCAGAGCTGAGGGACATCACTATGATAGAAGGAGAGGCTGGCAGTGGGAAGACGGCACTGCTCAAGAAGATTGCCATTCTCTGGGCCTCAAGGGAATGTCCTATGCTCAACAGGTTCAGCCTTGTGTTTTATATTTCACTCTCTTCCACTCAGAGGCAACAATCTATAAGTGACATCATCTGCCAGCAGCTAATTGGATCCACCGAATTTCTCACTGAAGACATATTTGGTGATATTGTAAAGCATTTCATGGAGAAGGTGTTGTTCCTTCTGGATGACTATGGCATGATGGATTCGACTCCTACAGCATTAGAGGATCTTATGCAGAAGAACCCCTGGAACCGAGTGGCATTAACAGTCACAGTGAACACTAGCAAGTCATGGAAGGTGCGACAATATGCAAGAACTAAAATGTGTATTGGAAATTTCTCCCTATACAGCACTGTTTACTTAGTAAAGAACATATTTCCACATGACATTGAATATGTCAAAGAATTTACAATGAAGCTACAGGTTTGTGAAAACTTGATCACTATTTTGCAAACCCCTCTAATGATCCTAACTCATTGTTCTTCGCGACATCAAAACCCTACCGGCAGTACATTTAGTGACATTAATCTTTTTAAAACATCCATAAAATACAGCATGCTTAAATTTCCTTCTGAGACAGAAGCGGTAATGTCACAAATGTTGTCGTGCGGAGAACTGGCCCTCAGGGGTCTTTTTCAATCACGTTTTCAGTTCACAGACAATGACTTGAGAGCAGCTGGAGTAGATAGTGACAGAGCCATAAAATATGGACTTTTGGGCAAATTCACAGCACAAAGGCTTAAGTCCATCTATAGGTTTTTTGATTCATCATTCCAGGAATTTCTTGCAGGAAAGAGGCTGAGTGAACTATTAGAATCTGAAACACCAGAAGATCTGGAGAAAGGTCTCTACTACCTTCACCAAGTAAATACTTTCCTCAAACTTATAGGGCCTTACAGCTATTTCATGAAATACGCCGGTAGCATCTCTGCCGTGGCAACAGTAAAGATGTTATCCTTCTTATTTAGCCTGTATGGCAATCCTGAGTCACTAGATTGCCATTTAGAAAACAGAGATCATTTAAAGCAACATCCAGAGCTTGAAGTGGAAGAAGAGAAGTTTATTCTGAGCCTACGCCAACAGATCGAAGTAAGTGTTTCTTCAGTGTGCATGGATCGACTGATGACATTTGCTGTTGAAGCAGCCTCTGCATGCCAGGGTCTTCCTGTGTGTGCTCCTGTGATCATACAATTTCTTGCTGGGAAAACAGCCACCTTCTCTATAAGGTCTGTGTTTAATCCTTCAAGGAGTATCCTGACTTTCATAGAAAAATTCCCAGAAAGTATTAGTGTACTGAAATCTTTTGATTTTATCATGTATAACTTAGGTGAACAATTCAGACAACTAGATGTCTCAGAATTTAAAGGATTCGCAGCATATGGAGCTCCTACAGTGGAAAGCGACTATTCATCTACTTATCTGTGTTTCCATGAACGAAAAAGCCAGATTGATAGGAAGATGGGTGTCCTGAATCAATTTTTTTCACTTTACCCCCAAAGAATTGAAATTAATGATGCAATTATTCGTCCTTTTTTGGTGCTTGGGGGGCAAAAAGTGCCTACGTTCAGGTTGATAGCAAACGATATCAACAGTGACAACTTTTCTTCAGATGAATTTCAGAAGCTCTTTGTTCTTTTCTCAATGTCTAATCATATTGAGCTAATTCTGAAAAACTGTGGAGATTTTGTAAAGCACATTGGCCCGGCAATTGAGCAGTTATTGCGTTCTATTAAGGTACTGAGCTTTAATAACACATATCTGACTGCAGAAGAACAAGATTTGGTACTTGAGATGTCTTCTCTGAAATCCTTGGAGATTGGAAACTCTCTCAGTTCTTTTTATCCCGGTATGGCTGTCCTTCACTCTTCTATTCATGATTACTATTGCAAACCTGCATACACATCCAGTGTCTGTATAATTAGTGCAGTCAGGTTGCATTTACAATTAAGGATATTTTAATGTACTAGTGTACTGCAGCCTTGCTTAAAACTACCTGTGCCAGAAGCATGATGGAGATCCAGACCGCTTTTTGACAGCACAGAAATTAGGATCTCCAGCAGTCCAACATGCCCTCTGCACAGTGCTCCAATTAACAACGCCCATAGTCCCAGAGGATGAGGGACTGTTGGAAAGACTTCTTCTTACTTTCTGTTCTGTAAAGATAGGAAGTGAAATTAGACACAAAACAACTGGTTTTATCCATTCCCTATTCTATCCAAAATGTTTAAAAAACTTTTGGCTTTAGATATACTTTATTTAGAGCATAGGAAGTCCATCACTGTCTTCTTAAATATACTGCAAGTCCAGTTGACATTACTCCACTAGAACAGTGTATTATACATAGAATATGGATGGACAATCCATCTTATTTATTTTCACTACTCTACTGTCCCAACCCAACTGTAGATCAGTGTATCTAAAATTATCAGTTGGGACTCAGGTTGGGTCATGGGCATGTTTAGGATGGGCCACCAGTTGCCAAATCAGCAGATCATTGACAGCACAAACACATATTGGGGGCTAGAGTGCATACAAGGTGGGGGGCAAAGGCAATTACCCAGACCAGAGTGTGAGGCAAAGACTCGCCACTAGTTAGAAATGCCTTCTACTAAAAGAAAATACAGTGAGGATTTTTTCTCTCTTGCATTACTAAGACTTACAGAAATGCAGCAGAGTGCATACAATGTGTTCTTTGTGGGGATTTCTGTGTAATGAACGTCTTAAATGTAGCAAGCAAAAAAGGCATTTTTATTAAAACACTAAAAGCATGACAAAAACACAAAAAAGTATTTAATGGCAAGGCAAGACAGCTTTGGGCTTGTTCACACCAGTTACAGTGCGTTCCAGAGTGGTTAGCTGCTGAAACGCACTGTATCGCATCCTGGCCGCCTCCCTGCGTTCTGGAGAGGCAGGGAGTGTGGCAGTGCGTTCAAGTCAATGGCACCGCAGCCATGCCCCTCTGACAGGTTGTATTAATCCTGTCAGAAGCTGTATACAGTGCGCACCTGTTTAAATAGTAACAGGTGCGCGCTGTATCACTTCTGTTAGCGTCAGAGAGAGGAGGCTGAGCTCATCGATAAATTCGATTGATTATATATTTTTTTCTCTTAATGGCAGATGAGGCTCTGCCTCACAAGTTTGGGGGCAGCATTTTTTTGCCGCCCCTATGGAAATTGCCACCCAAGGTAAAATGCCTACTTTGCCTTGTGGTAGATACGCCTCTTTGTGTGTGTTTGTTTGTTTTTTAATTATACGTCTGTTGTTATTTGCCTTTGTATGGCTTTAATTAAATTTTGAGAAAAATTATTCTCTTCTTAGATCCTAGTATGGTAGCAATTTTTTATTTTGGTCTTCTAAATAAAAAAGTATTATTATTATTAATATTATTATTATTTTATGCATTTTCAGAGATACTAATTCGTGGCATTCACAAATTTCCTGAATTGACTGAAGTATTTATTGACCTTCCTGAAAACCCAGAAGTTTTGGATCATTTACCAGATGAATTTCAAAGACTGCACAAAATGAAAAAGATTGTTTTTCTGTCTAATAATTCTGAAATCCAACCCACAAGGTTTGGTAAGTGTTTATAGATAATACATGACTATCAGACACATTCGCTATACATTAATATTTGTATACTCCTTTGGCAAAAGGAGGGGAGGTAAAATAGGGATTTTAGGTTTAAAAGCCTTATTTGTAGGTTGTCCAAGATGCAGCAAATGTATGGAACAGAGTGTTAAATGTGATAAAATGAAGAGGAGTGCATGTGGCAGAGAGAGGGGTGCAGAGCCGGGTGCATGTGGCAGAGAGAGGGAGCCACTGCATCTGCGGCCAGGGGCTTCATTTAGCGGGGGTCGGTGACGGCGCCCCCCCTCCGTCCTGCGCCCGGGGCAAGCGCCCCCCCAACCCCCCCGGTTGTTACGCCACTGCTGAGTTGTGGGTGACACTGAAGGTGTGCTGAGATAGGTAGGAGGTGAACCTGGAAAGAGCAGAGTCTTGGAGGCCAAGGGAGTGGAGTTTTGGGGGTCAACTGCATTGAAGGCAGCAGAAAGGTTTGAGTTTTAGGAGAGTAGTTTCTGTCTAGTGTTGCTGGCAAAAGTCAGACTGTAAGTCTCCATTCACGCCTAGGCGTCAGTGTTTCTGTGAGGTTTTTATGTGCATTTTATGTGCGTTTTCCCTTTTGCAGTTTTGAACATTTTTGCACATGTTTGACGCACATACACAAAGACACACATTTTATTGAGCAGATTGAAATGCATTGCGACGAATGAGCAAACCTGTGCACAAACGCGTAAAAACGTGGACAGAAATGTACAAAACGCTTGTGTCTCACGTTTTAATGCGCTTCTATTGAAGTCTATGCAGCCATGCACACTGTAATCTGCCCGAAAAAAAGCTCATGTACCTTTTCCAGCATTTGAGGTTTTAAAGCTTGTGACAAAACTCTCAGGTGTGAACAAGGGCCATAGAAATGAATAGGATTTCTTGTGTTGTGGGTTTTGTCACGCATAGCTTTAAGCGTCAAAACGCCCACGTGTGAACAGGGACTAAGGGATTGAGAAGGTTGTTGTCAGTAAGGTGGTTAATAAAAAGGTTATAAACTAAGCGTTCTAGAAATTGGAGGTAAGGGGGGGCAAGAATATGGGTTAGTTATTCAGATTCAGACTGGTGGGGTCCAGCAAGGGGGGGTGGAGTGACCAGTGGATGTTTTAGAGGAAGAGAGAATGAGGATGTGGGTTAGAGAGCATAGAAAAGAGCAGGACAGTGACCGGGGAAGTTGTGAGGGAACAGTGTCGAGGGTGCAGGTGGTTAAGTGGTCATCAGAAAAAAGTTTAGCAACCCCCTCTGTGGTAACATGGTCAAACGAAGAAAGTATTAAAATGTGGTGGTAGACATGGTATGTTAGATAGAGGATATGTCTAGACAATGGACAACTCATCAGGAATTGTATCATCTTGTTTTTGAAATGATTGACAATCTCCAGGGACATGAATGAGAAAGTGGATGGAGGCAGTGATGAACAAAGTAACAAGTTGAAGGTAGAAAAGAGTTGATGAGCACTGGAAGAGAGGGTTGTGTAGTGTTAAAGTAGGACTATGAGGTGAGTGATTTAAACTCATCCTCATAGTTAGAGCCGACATGTGACCTTGAAACGAGACAGCCAGGGGAGAGTGTGCGAGGAGAGGCAGCCAGGAGAGAGAGAGGAGAGACAGCCAGGGGAGAGCACAAGGAGTGACAGCCAGTAAAGACAGCCAGGGTGATAAGCAAGGGGAGACAGCCAGACGAATGAAAGTGAGGAATGACAGTCAGGGAAGAGAGCAAGGAGAAACAGCCAGGAGAGAGCGCGAGAAGAGACAGCCAGTGGAGAGAGACAAGGGACAGCCAGGATAGGGAGATAATGAGGAGAGATAGCGCTGAAAAGGAGAGAGGAGAGACAGCCAAGAGAGAGAGTGAGGAGAGACAACCAGGAGAGAGAGTGAGGAGAGAAAAAGGAGAGAGTGAGGAGAGGGAATGAGGAGAGACAGCCAGGTGAGACAGCCAGGAGGATGAGCAAGGAGAGACAGTCAGGGGGAAGCAAAGAGAGACAGCCAGGAGAGAGAGGAGAGATATCCAGGAGAGAGATTCCGGAGAGACAGCAGGGGAGAGAGCGAGGAGAGACGGCCAGGAGAGAGAGTGAGGAGAGATAGCGAGAAGCGACATCTTGTGTTCCTGATTCATGGCCATATAATGCAGAACTCGGTAAATGGGCCAAAGCACAAAGTGTCTGAAATTGTTTGCTGAGATTCATGTTTTTTTTGGCATGAGGGACATTAAAGGTGATATAAAAAAAACAACACTCACAATGTTTCCTCCCCCCACAATCCTGGCTCTGAGTGTATAAATGTAGCATTGCACATGCAGTAAATTGTATTGTATGTTTAGGATGGAGAGAGAGAGATTCGAAATGTTATACGAACCTTCAGAGCCCAGTCACACCCATAGTGTGCACAAAGCGCGGCTACATACGAGCAGGGCAGTGGCGGACCTAAGGAACAAAGGGCCCTGGTGCAAGATTTTTTCTGTCTGATAATGTCCTGCTGGCTGGTGTCAATTCACACAGCTGGAGGAAGCAGGGGAGGGGGAGAAGCTGTGAAAAAGAAAATAAACTCACCGAGCAATCAGACGCGCCGCTGGTCTCCCTCTGCAATGTCAGGCAACAGCTGCTCGCTGGGTCCTCATGCCTGAAGCCCCACGGCTGCCCTATTAGCTGCCAATGTTGTGTTCGCCGCCCGGCCTGCTTGTCACTGCGCGATGTCCCCTCACCACCACTCAGTGGGCCTCCCACACAGCCGTTGGCCCCGGGGAGGCGGCACCGGCCGCACTGCCGGTAGTTCCGTCCCTGGAGCAGGGCCAGTGGACCCTGTGGTTGCTGCTGTCCACCTGACCTCGTAACATCTTTTGTTGGGGTTTCAGCTGGCCTGAAACATAGACACAGCATATACAGGACTCAAAATCGGAACTGTCCATGTGAATCCCAGGCAGGTGGAAACCCTACCACCAGCGCAGTAATTAAAAACACGGCGCCTGCTGTTGCGGTCTCGGTATTGCACTCAGAGTGATTACAGTGTGCCTAGGCACACCCAGTGTGCCTAGTGTGCCTAGGCACACCCAGCACACAGTGTGCCTAGGCACACCCAGCACACCCCGTGCGCATGCCTATGATAGTGAGTATTTCAGAGGAGAGGAATTTCAGAGGAGAGGAATTCACACTTCCTTGAATTTTTCAAGGAAGTTTGAATCCTCAGAGAAACTGGAGAAAAAGACAAATACAGCAAGTTTTAAAAGAGGAGAAGGATATAGAAGGAGGTGTAGAAAGAACGTGAACTTTTGGGGAGGGATTTAATTCCACCTCCTTTTTGTTCACTGAATCTGGGTGAATGAGTCCAGTAGTGGCCATGAAAGAGGGCAGCTGGAGAGGCTTTTGCATGTCCGTTATTCATTTATGCACAGCATATAAAGGATTTAGATGGATGTTTAAAAGAGTAGAGAAGAGATGATGATTATGACATGATAGTCGTTGTTTAATATGTTTTTATTGTTATTTTCACAAAAAATACATTTATACATAGTACATCCAATATTATACTTCAAATTATCTTTTGTATGGCAATAAATATTTAAGACACTCTATTAAAACATCCACTCCGTTTCTGTCATCCATCACTTGCCTTCACTACCCCCCAACTTCAACCACCCCTATCACACTCTCTTCTCTCATTCAAAAAAATAAACACCTCTAGTGATTATAAACAACCAAAACCTTTAATCCATTTCTCCCCATCTATTTCCTTTAATATATACCCTCTATTCTTATTATTGTGTACTCCTCAAGTGTATAATTGAGATGTCTATAAAAAACTAATATACCCCCCTTTATTTGATGTTAACTTTATACCTTACCCCATCCACCACCTCCCTCTAAGTCTTGTGTTCATCACTCTTGCTGTGGCGAAAACAAGAAAAAAATAAAATAAAATATACACAAATCTTTGTTACTAAACCCTATATATCCTACCTTCCAACCCTTTTTACTTTCCTAGAAAAAAAAATAACCCAGTGTCCTAACTCCTTCTCCCCTTCCTCACCTTCTCCCCTCCCTCCAGAAGACAATCTTAATTCCTTCCTATCTCACCACTCACACAGGTCATATGCTATATTATCCAATAATAAGTACCCATATAGTCAATTATGTATCCTTCTAGAAGTTATTTATTTTCTATTTGGCCATGCATACATTACAAGTTCCACTTTTCTTAAGTTTCTCTGCTTTATCCTTCTTTTAACGCTTTCCCCAATTCCTCTGATTGTCTATAAAATTCCCATTTCTCCCAAATCTTTTTATATCTACCGTTCCTATCTACATCCCTTGCACTTAATTCCTCCATATATCTTATTTCCTCCATTTATGTTCAACCAACTCTCTAATGTAGGTGGGACCGTTGATTTCCATGCCCGTGATATGCCTATTCTAGATGCAATCAGCATGAATCTTAGGATGTCATTTTTTATCTTTTTTATGGGGCCAGGAGCAATGTTAATAATGCAATTAAGGGATCCTTTCCAATATTTGTTACCTCCATAGAGCGATATATTTCAAATACTGACTCCCAGTATGGTTGTAATCTAGGGCAACTCCACCAGATATGCAAATATGTTCCCTCCTCTATACTACACCTCCAGCATCTGTCGGACATTTCAGAGTTTATTTATTTGATACCCTCTGGGCACCTGTACCATCTAGAGCAGGGGTGCCCATTAGGTAGATCAGAATCTACCAGTAGATCGCAAAGCGAACACTGGTAGATCGCAATCGGCTCACTGACCTGTGTCCAGTCCTCCCGCGGTGCTCGTGAGGCTGAATGTGTCAGACACCGCAGATGGGAAGGAGAGAGGAGAGGAGACTTGGGAAGCTGCTGCAGTGGAGGTAAGAAAAGACAGACAGGAGAGAGACAGCAGAGAAAGTGAGAGGAGAGACAGCAGAGAGGGAGAGAGAGAGAAGAGACAGGAGATAGAAATAGGGGAGAGAGAGAGGGCCGGTTCACACCACAAAGTCTGCGTTCCAGAGTGTTCGGCCTCTAGAACGCATTGGAACGCAAGCCGGCCGGATCCCTGCGTTAAGGAGCGGGAGGGGGCGTGGCGGCACATTGAAGTCAATAGCACCACAGCCATGCCCCCCGCCCTCAGTGTGATATGCCTGCATTCCTGATTGCACTGGGGGCGTGGCTTCAGTGCCATTGACTTTAATGCACTGCCACGCCCCCTCCTGCCCCTGAATGCAGGTGTTTTTTCGTTGGTTGGTAAATCATTTGAAAAGTAGATCTCCAGAAGAAAAATTGTGTATGCCCCTGATCTAGAGAGTACTTTGTAATTTTTTTCTTGGTGGAATGAAGACGTGACAGAGCTATGTGTCATATTAAATGTTCTTCTCCATTCTTTCTCTGATATTTCTCTCCTCATATCTTGTTCCCATCTTTTCATATACTTTGTATGCCCCTTATCTTCCTCTTCCCTCAGCATACCATAAACCAATGATAAAGTATGTGTAATAGGCATCTCTGATATACAAAGTTTCTCAAATGGCGTAAATGGCCTATTATGTGTTTTAGGTGTCCTAAGGTATCTTATATAGTCTAATAATTGAGCTGCCTCCATCCACAATTTTCCATTAATTTGTCTCTCTGGTCTTAACTCCATTCTCAATTCTTCTTTACCTGGCTCCAGAACCTGCCATACCCGTATATGGGAAGTGCTCTCATTATTTAATAAGGAGACCGCTTGCATACCTGGTGGAAATTGTGGATTTCCCACAATGGGAGTCAGGGGCCCCGGTCTAGATGATAAATTATATTTAGTAATAGTCCTATCCCAGATTTGTAGTACCGATTTAGCTAAAAATGGCATAGTTGACATATGTGGTCTAATTTCTATTGGCAGCCAGGGGATATTCCTCAGTGGTATAGGTGAAATATCCTTCTCTAATTTTACTACCCCCTTGTTCTGACTGCTATGTAGCCAGATATTAGAGCCGCTTTATGATAAAGTGCAAAATCCGGAATTCCCAATCCTCCTCTTTGTTTTGATCTCATTAATGCTTTTGCGCTGATTCGGGGGGTTTTATTAGCCCGCACGAACTTCATTGCTGCCGACCTTAGTTTTTTTTAAATGGCATCTGGATTTAGTATGGTAACTGACTGGAATCTATATAATATTTTGGGCAGGATGTCCATTTTTAGAGCATTTCCTCTACACATCCAGAACAATCGTATATTACTCCATGTATAAATTGAGCGAAAATCTTATCTGACCATTCTCTAAAATTAATATCATAAAGTGTATTAAGGTCTAAAGGAATATTAATGCCCAGGTATACAATAAAATTGGGCTGCCATCCAAATGGATAACTTTCCTTTATACTAAATTTTACTTTATCAGTTAAGGATATATTTAGGAATTCCGATTTTGATATATTTATATGAAAATTACTTAAGTCACCATATTCCTTCAGGTCTTTAAGAATATTAGGGATTGAGATTAATGGAGAGGTTATAAAAAAAAGTAAATCATCTGCATATAGTGCCATTTTGTGTTGTTGTGTTAGGGAAAAAATGCCTTTAATCGAAGGGTTTTGTCTAATAGTAGCAGCTAGTTGTTCCATCACTATAACATATAGTAAAGGTGATAAGGGACATCTCTGTCTGGTTCCGTTAAAAATTGGGAAGGGGACGGACAATTCCCCATTCACCCTCACCCTTGCAGTTGGGTGTGTATACAATGCCATTACCTTAGACACAAATAGTTCGCCCACACCACTTGCAGGAGGGACTCTCTGAGAAAGGTCCAGTTTACTCTGTCAAATGCTTTTTCAGCATCAATTGACAGAAGGCAAAGTGGTATATTTTCTTTCTGTGCGAGTCCTATTAAATTGATAGCCCTGGTTGTGCTATCTCTAGCCTCCCGTCCCTGAACAAATCCAGTTTGATCCAAATTAATGATTTTTGGAAGGACTTTTTTTAACCTAGCAGCCAGTACTTTTGCGTAGATCTTCAAGTCGATATTAATGAGGGAAATTGGGCGAAAGAGTCCACATTCTGTTAAGTCTTTCCCTGGTTTTGGGAGTACAGATATATGTGCTTCCAGTGTCTGTCTAGGGAAGGGGCAACTCTCTGTAACTGAGTTACAGACCTTTGTGAAAAAAGGTCTTAGTTGCTCCTCAAACTGTTTATAAAATCGAGCTGTAAACCCATCTGGCCCAAGGGCCTTATTGACTTGTAGCGTGGATATTGCTTCTTTTATTTCTTTTTCTGAAAGTATTAAATTCATTTTTTCTCCATCCTCGATACCTAGTACCGGCAAATTTGCTTCTTTTACATAGTTCTTTATTTTGTCTATATGTTTATCCGTTACCTTATCTGCATATTTGCCTCGTATTGAGTACAGAGATGCATAGTATTTTCGAAAGGTTTCTATTATCGAGGACGGAGAGTGTAGTAAATTCCCTTTTCCATCTTTAATACCTATTATATTAGTATTAGGGGCCCTAGGGTGGATTTTCCTGGCTAGTAATTTTCCGCACTTATTACCTTCTTTATAATGATGATTTTTATCTCTGGTAATTAACGTTTGTTGGTCAAGAATATTAGGAATGTCCAATCTCACTTCATTTAATTGGATAGAGTGTTTTGTTGTTACATTCGTCTTATTCATTGCCTCCAATTTCTTAAATAATCCCTTCAATTTACTTGCCCTCTCTTTCTTTAATCTAGAGCCATGTTTAGTAAAAATACCTCTTACTTTGCATTTTAAGGTTTCCCATTGGATAGGGTATGTTGTAGTGTCATTTTGATGGTCTTTTATAAAGTTATTTATAGTGAGATTTACCTCTTCCTGACAATCTATATTTTTAAATAAATTATCATTCAGTCTCCAATACCTCTATTTCTGTTCTCAGTTTTTACTGTTAAGAACACTGGTGAGTGATCTGACCATAATATCGAACCTATTTCTATCTCTGGGTCATAGTCCAATATTCGCTGATGTATCCATATATGATCAATCCGACTATATGTTCTATGCACCATAGAGTAGTAAGTATAATCTCTTTTTGTGGGATATAATACACGCCATCCATCCACTAATCTCATGTTGGTCATTTTATCTTTAAGTCTCTTTAATGCCTCTCCTGGAGGGGAAGATTTACCTGTAGTGTCAAGATTTTTATCAAAAATTAAATTCAAATCTGCCATCACCAAATTTGTGCCTACCCCAAATTAATCAAACCTACAAAGTACCCTTGTGCAAAATCCATGTTGTCCCTTATTCGGTGCATAAATATTTGCCAGTGAATACATTTGTTTGAAATACGAAAATTTAATAAACACATATCTCCCTTTCTCATCTATAACAGTGTCTATAACTTCAATCTGTGCATTTTTGTGTATTGCTATTGATACTCCTCTTGCTTTTTTATCTGGGTTTGTGCTATGATACCATTTCATGTAAATTCTATCTCTAATAACAGGGTTATCCCCCTTCTTAAAATGTGTTTCCTGTAAACATAAAATATCCATTCTTTTTTTGTGAAAGTGATACAAAATCTGTGAACGTTTTCCAGGTATATTAAATGCCCTTAAGGTAACTAGTGCTAACCTATTCATTTCTTAATTGTTTTTTTCCATGATTCATAGTGCATTTTACATATGACCTATTCAGTACATTCCTATCACCACATACAATTTCCACCATCACAATCTTATCTTCCCTCCCTATTTTACAACCTATCACTCCATTTGTTCTCAGGACATACATACATTTTCTTTCATGTTGTATGTAGGACATTTCCCTTGATGTCCTACATTAACCATACAAGTAAGCCCTGTTAATATGGGTTAATGGGGTTGTGGTGGCCGATTAGCAGAGCGCCAAGTGCTCGTCCTGCCACAAACCCAAACCATCTTATTTTATTTTTGTTTAGACCTAAAAAAAAATAATTTACCCCCCCCCCTTTTTTTTCCTATAACCAGTATATTTAATTTCATTTATGCTAATGCACAATCCTGCTACAAGCTTCAGGCCAATGTGGCCTCAGTGTGGTTTGAAATCGATGGGTCAGTATATGACAAAACCTGGCGTCAGATGTCCGTCATGTGTCCGATGCCGGGTGCCGAGTGCCTGCCCGAAAATGTGACACTGTTTGTAGGGGGAGAGAGAGAGGGTGAGGCTGACGGTGCCGGAGGTGAAGAGAGCCGGTTAGAGCCGTTTATGTCATTGCCTTTCCTTAGCAAGGCAGGGTTCGTGGACGGGCAACGCTCAGGACCTCAGCGCCCTATGTCATCAGCGCGCCACGTACCTCCCGGAACATGACATGATAGTCGTGACCTTGCATATTGTAACATAATATATTATATGATGTCCATTACTGGGATCTGGATTTGGTGGTACGGTGGCAAATGGTACTTGATTTGCAAAATGTGTAAGAACCACATGTGGTGAACATCCTGACGGAAAATAAGGGGCAACTGTCCAGAGATCATTCACCACTTTACAAATACAGTATCTATGTACCCATACATAAATAGATAATTCTGTAGTGCCATTGTCATAGTAGCATAGGCCATGAATGATCAGCATTTAGTTGACTTTTCCCTTTACACTGTTGTTGTATAGCACTGTTATTTAAGTGTCCGAGGGAAGAATGGCTTTGGACTATTAGGGTTCCTACACATGTCCTAGGATTTGAATTATTAAGGATGTGAATTATAAGTATTGACAAAAGTATGACAAATCATTTGAAATGGTTGGTTCTCTCCACCAGCATGGTATCCAGTAGTGCATCTGTCCTTTTCCTGTAATATCCAAATGTTACACTTTTCCTTCCCCTCCAGCTGCCCACCCTGTTGCTGCTTTCTACTGGCACTAGCATCTCTATGTATTGCAGCTTTTATTCCTACCGATCTCCCTTCAAGTGTACTATCTCGCCTTTAATACTCTTCTTTTCTACCTCTAGTGTTCCACTGTATTATGACTCTCCCCAGAGAGAGTCATAATACAGTGGAACACTAGAGGTAGATAAGAAGAGTATCAAAGGCGAGATAGTACACTTTAATATTTAACATCCAATGCCCCCTTTACACTTCCTTTCCTCTATGTACAGTATTCCCACTGTACAGCTAGTCTCCTCCAAATCCAGTGCCCCATGTACTGCTTTCTCCAATACCTTAAGTATCCCCCCCCATGCTGTTTCTTTCTGTATTCCTGCTGTACTGCTCCTCTGCCCCACGTCTAGTATCCCCACTGTACTCCCACTTTCTTCCACCTCCAGTGCCCCCTGTGTTGCTCCATGTCCAGTATTCCCCAGTACTGCTGTCCTGCACTGCTACTCTCCTCTGCTCCAGGGCCCCCTTGTATTCTTCCCGTCCTCCTCTGACAGTGTTCCCTCTGTATTATGCCCCCTTTACTGCTTCTCTCCTGTTCTAAATAATATAAAAATGAGTTATTTCAAACAAAGCATCCATATCATACAAATGGCTAGATAATGTTACTTAATTGCATCTATGATTTTTTTCCTTTATTACAGTTCTTCTCCTCCAAAGCTTTGAAAACTTGGAATACCTGGATATAGGTTTAAAGAATGTGAATTGCAGTGATCTCATGAACTCACTTATGACTTGCAAAAAGTTAAAAGAGCTGAATCTGCATAGATCAACTCTACAGGAGAGTGACATCACTTTTCTGGGTAAGAACTTGCTGGTTTTAACATTTGCTGTGTTTGATGTATGTGTATTTGAATTATAGAGAGAGTCAAATTGAAAATAAAAGTAAATATGGTTCAGCTTCAAAATAGAATCGTCACTACACCTATCTTATACGGTATTTACAAAGAGCACTCAGGCTGTGTTCAGGTGCCACTCCGCAGTTTACATATGCTGAGTGTGTGTTTACTAGCCTGCATAAAATATTCCTTGTTGTATTTCTATAAAAAAAAAAAATTAGTTGAGCTAAATTGTCATAGAGTTATTGTCAATTCAACAGTGGCATACTGACACTGCTAAGTTTGTTTCCGGGCATACAGTCATCAAAGGATTAAAGCCAAACTACAGCCAATAATGTTATTTATTTATTTTTAGTTTTGCATTCACTTGGGCAAAAGTAAATTCCTCTTTCAAATTTCTACTTTAGCTCCGACTCGGTTTCTGTCCCTGGGACATCATAGGATGAGGAATGGGGTGAGCAGTTATCATCCAGGCAGAAAGTTACAGGCAGTAGTATATAACTGGCAGTGGTTTTTATTATTTCCCATTTTATTAAAAATAATTTGTTTTGTTCCAGTCTTTGCCTTAACTAGAAATATCTGTGATCACTTCCTGTCCTGGTAGAAAGTGAGGGGAAAACTTCCCTATAGGAACATAAACTGCAATAAATACTTTTACAGGGGTTCTAACCTTGTCAAAAAACAGTTTTGGCTTGAGTTGAGGTTTGAAGGAGAACTATGAGGTGAGTGATTTTCACTCACCTCATAGTTCTAGCCGATCTGTGACAATGAAACTGTCACAGGTCGCTCAGTAGATCGGGAAGTGAGCGAACACATACCGGCGCTCGCTCACTTCTCGATCCTGTCACTGCAGAGAACCGTGACAGGAGAGTGACTTGTATACTGGGCCTAGGGTGACGGGAGGACGTTTGTTTGTGTTCTCCCGTTACCCTTAGGAGAACTATGGGGAAAGACTCTGACCCCATAGTTCTCCTTTAATGTAACAAAGCTTCATAACAATAACTTCAGCTGCCCAAATCTCTGGATCAATCTAACATGTAATATTAAGATAATGTCTGAGTTACCAGAGTACTAGTTCCCCACCAGGGTTGGTTGAAGAAATATTTGCTTGAATGTTTTATAGAAAAAGCCTATTGTCATTTTTCCCCTTAAAGAGCTAAAACACAGAGATGCAGCTGTATACCTAAATCTAGGAGAGGATAATAGCAAATGGGTTTCCCTCCTTAAGCTGCCCATACACCTTACAACCATCGTACGACTTTCGTTGTGCGATGGTTGTAAGGTAATTAAAAGCTCGTACCATCTGCCCATCTTGGACAGGCAGATCGTACTTGTGATCATCGCAAGCCCTCCCCGCTGAGGGGAGAGCTTCCGATGATTCCAATGCTGAACGGGCAGTGTGCACTTGCGCACACCGGCCCGTTTGGCATTTGTCTTCCGAGCACGCCACTAACCCGCCAAAAGTCTTACATTTTTCGGCAGGTTTTCAAGCGTGCTCGGAAGACAAAAGATGTGCGACCTTACAGTAGAAACGGTTGCACGCCTTCCATACATCTGCCGATTATCATACGATCGCGGGATCACCCGCGATTATCGTACGATAATCGGCAGGTGTATGGGCACCTTCAGGAGCTGATCACTCCTGTGATTGATCTGCTCCCAGTGAGTGTCTGTTTTTTTTCTCGTACAGCAGCTGGGTTGAATCACTGAAAGTTCTTGTCAGTAACCAACTTCTCTAAATCCTTAATCTTCTTAGCTCTAACTGTTATTATTTATTCATTGACAGCAACAGCAATTAAGAACTTCACATTGCTGAAATGTCTAAATTTGCACAGCCTTAAAGTAACAGAAAAGGATACAGCAGAGACACTAGGTAACCTTTATGAATAATTACTTACTTTATAATATCTACAGTAGTATCTATTTTGAATAATGATCTTTACCATTGGCCTCAGTCATACTCAGAACCTGTGTCATGATTCACCTCTCTAGCTATAAACATTTGTGGAGCAATCCATCTTCAAAGTTCACAACAGAGGAATTGAAATGACGTATCACAAACACACAGCATGCGTTCCTAAACTGTTAGAAAGTGATGAAACTAGTCGTTTTGTGATCTTTGAGGATAATTGAGAATTATTTGCTTTAGAGTACATGCAGCTAGAAAGGTGAGAGAGGGCTTGATTTAAGAGTCTTTTGCTGCTTGTAAAAAATAAAAAAAATTAAAATGAACTTTTCCTAGTCTTGGTGCACTTTAACCACTTGAAGTCCAGGGTGTTACACCACCTTCCTGACCAGGCCATTTTTCAGTATTCAGCGCTGCAGTATTTTGACTGACATTTATTCCGTCATGCAACGCTGTACTGAAATTAATTTTATACCATTTTCTGGGAACAGATAGAGCTTTCTTTTGGTGGCATTTAATCACCACTGGGGTTTTTATTTTTTACTATATTAAGGAAAAATTACCGAAAAAAAACAAAAACTGTTTCCCCTATATTAAATTATAAAACATTTATTATTACCCAATTTATTGGTAAAATATAAAAGAAGGGGTCACGTCGGGTAAAAAGACACCAAACATGTCAATCCTTTAAATTGCGTGTGCGCAAAACCTCAAAAAACTACTATACCCAAAATTGGCCATACGCAATGCTTTAAAAGCTTTTACCGCTCATCAGTTTAGTGTTATCAGTGATTGATGGCCCTAAAATTATTGTTCTCACTTCGACGTTTGCGGCGATATGTAGCATGTGTAGCGCAATTGTTGTTTTCGCACAATGGCGCATCTGATGCGTATTTATGTTTATATGTGCGTAAACATGGGGGTGGGGGACTTAAAAATGTGTTTGTTTTTTTAACTTTTGTTATATGTGACTTTTATTTTTTTAACTTTTTGTATTTATTTTTTACACTTAATGTTATTGCTATCACATAGGGGATAACAATCCCCCTATGTAATAGCAAAGGCACACTGACAGGTCCTCTTTATGGAGACATTAGGGGACTCTAAGACCCCTAATGTCACCTGGGGACCCCAAAGAAGCTGATGAAGCAGAGATCTGCTTCATCAGCTTCTTCTCTCTGGCTATAGCAACCAGTGGACTGACGGGTGAATGCGGAATTGATGTAATACACATCACTTCCACATTCACAGTATGGAGTGAGATCAGCAAGGAGGAAGATCTCATTCATCTTCCTCCTGACGCCCTCCAGAGCCAGTCCCGGGCCGCAGATGGGGTAGCGGATCCCGGGATTGAAGGTGAGGGTGCAGGAGGGGGAGACGGCAGCACTGCATGAGGGGGGGGGGCGAGCAGCCACAACATACAAGCAATCGGTGACTATAGAGCTGCCGATCATTTGTATGTCAAACAGCTGGTAACGGCTCTGCAGAACGGACAGGTTTTTTCTGCCACTTCAATCAAAGATTATGCTTTTATTTTGATTTGTCTGATTAGATACACTTATCTGGATTGTTTTCTGTTAAATAGGGCCTCCTGTCCAAAGGTATCAGACCTAAATGCTATAAAAATGAAGGAAACTGGTTATTTTTGGGGTAAATTAAAGGCTTCTCGAACGGATATGACAAATGACTTGACTAACATGAAATCTACGACTATTCAGAATAATATGGCCTGGTCTTTGTCACTAATGTTGGAGTTAGAATACCTTTTACCTGAAGGTGTAATGGTTGCAGCAGTTTGAGAAGTGGACAGATCAACTGAGGAGGTTCCTGCATTTGAGGTGGAAGACCCCTGCAAGTCCGGCAAGGTGTCACAGACTGTCTGACCTTTAAACCTGATTCACACTGAGCATTTTGTAGCACTTTTTATGCCCTAAATATTGCTCAAAAAATCTGCCCCCCAAAAAATCCCATTCATTTCTATGGCTCTGTTCACATCTGAGCGTTTTGTTGCAATAAGCAAAACACATGTCCCTGGAAAAAGTACATGAGCTTTTTTTTGGCATATTAAAGCTCCTTTTGGTCCAATAGACTCAATAAGAAAACGCACATTTGTTGTGTTTTTGCGCATTTTTTACGTGCGCCTAGAATCTGCTCACAAAAACATGCAACTTTAATTTATGCGTATAATGGCACAAAAACACGCATAGAAACGTGCAAAGACAGTGTCGCCTAGGTGTTTACCCAGTCTTAAGGGACATGACTTCTCTCATATTTGACTCACTTGACCTGTTGTACCAATTTGTCTGAGATAGTCACTTGCCGGCATTCCCAGCATTGGTCTCTATGTTGATGACCTTCTTAAGAATGATCCATAGGAGATCTTGCAGAATTTAATCTACTGTGCTTCTGCAGAGTTGATCTAGAGACAGGATCTAGCACAATTTTTTTTGTACACATGGCTATGCGGATGTTAACACAATTTTAATGTGGACTCTGTTTTGCATGTATTTCCTTTTACTGTTTTCTACTAGCTTTTATCTAACTGACTTAGGGTGGTCTGCGTGGACAGCATTGTCCATGATCAAAGCTTTGTCAACAAAACATCAGGAGGTGTAAGCAACTAAAGACTATAGGCAGACATAGAGAAACAGACAATGTGATAGGGAAAGGCCTTTTCCAGAGCAGAAGGTTTGCAGTGTCAAAAGAAGATGCTCTTTACAGGAACTAGACTGTGGTCAGCAGAACGCAACACCACCACAGCCACTGTAAAAGTCCCTCAACTGTAGTGCAAAATTTCCTAGCCTTACCCTCCGCCATACTGTGATGCTGTGCATGTGCAGTAGTGCTGCAACATGCTGGATGCCATATTGGAAAAAGGTGTCTGGAAGCCTAACCAATAAGGAGACTGGAAGGAGGAGCCTTATAGAACACAAAACATGCATTCCAGCTACAGGTAGTTTACCAGGTATAGGGGAGAACAGCACGTGTACAGAAGGTACGCTTAGCAGTAGATTATGAGCCAACCCGCCAGGTGAAGAAAAATGTACCATACAAGTTGGGGACTTCTTCAGGGGGACTCATTAAGAGTCTTACAGGAAACAACTTCAGACCAGGAGAGGCTGAACCTAGCTGGGTGCAAAACAAAGAAATAGAAGGTAAGAGGAAAAATAAAATTTGGATGTTCAAATCTAGATATTTTGTATGGTGAAACACGCTATCCAGTCTTATGGTAAGGAAAGAAAAAAGAATGCCGCAGACAGTTGTACTCTTAAATATATTCGTATTCAGTCATGTTGGGTTAAAGTGGGCAGAGCTTAACTAATTGGTATGCTGCCATGACTGCCCCAGAAAAACAGCATCATATGTTCATTTTAATAAGACCATGTTTAGAGATGAATGCATAGTATGTTTCAAATGCTTATATACATTTATTGCACTACACAATTTTAAATTTACTGGGGAACTTATTCATTTGTTTTTTTAGATTCGCTGCATATTTTATTATTTACTTGGAGATTAGATTCGCGCAGTTTATGACCTGCACACACAGGGTAATCCATATTATAACTTTTTGAAAAAACAGCAGCTAGAGTACAGTTCCTTTTAGAAGTGGGAGTGCAGAATTTGGGGATTTGTGTTTTGATACTATTTAGAATCTCAAAGTAGAACTAAAGCTTCTCTTTTATTGCAAACATTCTAAAACTAAATGCTAAAAATAGTGCATGCATGCATACTTGCAAAACTATGTTGTCTATCTGTCTTCTGGTTTTCTCAGTAGGTTTCCTAGCTGCTGTGAAGATATAGCAACAGTGTCTTGAAATCTTTTTGACCTCTTGGCTCGATCTTTGTTTGCTGCACAACTTAGAAGTCATAGACTTTGCACACACCTCCCTCTTAGTGTGTCACTATGATTTACATTTGCATAAGGCACAGAAACCATCACCACACAGCACAATGCAGCCCTCCCTGTGTTCTCCCTTGTCGTTTGATTGGTAACTGCATTTAGTAAAACAAGTGGCTAAAAAAAAGCAGAAGAGAGGCAGGATAAGAGTGGGGATAGATACTCACTATTACACACCTGATTCCAGGGAAAAAATAAAACTAGTTCCTACAGTGAACTCCTTGTGAGGCAATACTTACACCACTTCCTTAGATGGTTGCACCCCTTAATCACCTCCCATTATGCTGAGGAAATAAATGAAAAAGACGGTGCAAGATAGCATATGGATATTTCAACACAGTGTTTCTCAACCATTTTCAGCCATGGCACCCAGTCATGGCTTGGCACCCAGTCATGGCTTACATCTTGGTCCCCCTTTTCAAATCAAGAGTCCCTTTCACATCAGAGTCCTCCCTTCACATCACAGTCCCCCCCTTCACATCAATGGTGCAATGTATGTGATCTGATGTGGTGCACGTTCAAGGAAGCACATACCTGCTGAGACTGGATTCAGGGCTGGCACTCCAGATGCTGCAATAGAGGTAAAGGTGCAACCAAGCACTCTGTGTGGGCCAGCCGCATACGTCCTAGCAATTGATAATGTCATTTGTTGCTAGGATGCTGGTGGCCAGCCAGCACAGTGTACTTACTGGGCACCATGAAAAACCAATCATGCTGTGTTCAAGGAAGCACATACAGTACCTGCTGAAACAGGACTTAGGGCCAACACACAAGGCGCTACAGTACAGGGGGAGGGGAAACCAAGTACGCTTGCAATTTTAATTGATTTTAAAGCCACCCCTAATGAATCTAGACAGCACTCCCGAAAAAGGCTGAAGTAAAAGCCAGCACAGATTTGCAAATGTGCATGCATGCATGCACGATTTTTAAAGTGTTTGCATTAAAAATACTTTAGTTCTGCTTTAAAATAAAATATAATTTTCTTTATACATATTTTTATTTTTCTACATAATTTTCATTTGCACACTTGCAGATTTATGTATCATAGAAATCAAGTAAAGTAAAGATTTAGAAATTTAAAAAAAAAGATATTTGTTTCATCACAAATATACAGTACATGGCCACCCCGAGGTAAATCGAATGAGCAACAGCTATTATTCATTGTATGCTCAGTTTACCACAATGTACACTTTTACACAAAGTCCATCTGCAAAATTATCATAGGGCAGTCAGTGGATGGTGTGACTTATAGAAACCATCTTGTTGTATGTGTTGTATGTGTTGTATGTGTTATATGTGTTATATGTGTTGTCATCTGAAATGACAAAATATTATTCCCTTAAAGCGGTTGCATTGGGTTCCCTTACTCAGTTGGAGAAGCTGTGGATTCCAGCAGGACAAGGAATAGCTCATGCGGCTAAACTGATTATTGAACAATTCCAGAAGCTTCCTAACCTCCAGTTCCTTTCCATGCTGGAGGTTTTAGATGATGAATCTATTGCGCTGTTAGGTAAGCCAAGAATCTGGCTTGAACCTGTTTAATTTCAATAGTGTTAGGTGCCTCATTCAAATGTTTCAAAAAGCTATTACAGAACAAAAGGTGTGTAACATAACAATTATATGTGTGGTTGCTGAATATCTAAACCCATGAAAAAAGGACAAAGTATTGTAAAAGTAAAAAAAACCCCATCCATTACAGTAAAAATAATATTTTACTAGAGTATCAAAACTAGCTAAAATATTAATGCTAACCCTTAAAAACATATTCTATATAGGTACTTTTTAAGTGACCACATGATTAAATATCACATTCAAAACAATCAGAAACCAAATCACAGGTTCTCCTATTTACATAAGTCTGATTAGAATCAGATATAGATTGCTCTGAGAAAATACTTTTATATATGTATAAAATATTTGGTTATTTTCTGAAGTCAGTGTTTTAGCTATATGAGAGATGTATGTGCTCAAATACAACACTAAAATGATCCAACATTTTGGGGACACAACAGGAGGTTGGAGGAAAGGGGGTTTAATCTCGGAAATCGTATGTTTTTTTTAACTGTCAGAGTAGTGAAATTGTGGAATTCCCTTCCACAGGCGGTAGTCTCCCTCGAGATCATTGATAAATATAAGAAACTTCTCGATGAGTTTCTTATTTCACTTGATAAACAAAAATATGGGCAGTGTTAGAGTCCAATAAATACAGACACACAATCACACACACATAGGTTGAACTGGATGGACCCTTGTCTTTATTGAACCTTATCTACTATGTTACTATGTATTTTGCAGGAAAATAAGTAAAACAATTTTCACTTGAAGGAAATTTATTTCTAAAAATGCAGGTGAAGAAACAAGAAATGGCTGTTTGGAGAAGATTCAGCATCTGCAGCTTCAATGTAATGGTAACATTACAGAATCTGGATGGACAAAGTTTTTTGAAACGGCTGGACGTATGCCAGAGCTCAGTCACCTGAATATAGGTCGTATGTACAACCAGCAGATCAAGTCCCACGCCACCACTGTGACTTCCTTTGTTCGTTTTTTTTCCAGACTTCCCCGCCTGTTAACGATACAAATGTATGGCTGGCTGCTGGATAAAGATGATTTAAACATGTTTGAAGCAATGAAAGAGAATCACCCTCAAGCTAAAAGTTTATACCTTGCATGGCAGTGGGTATTGCCATTTTCACCCATCATTGAGAATTAAAAGAAATGGAGATATACAGGGTTATATTAACATGAATGTGTAGCCTTGCTATGTGTTTTGCTCTTTTGTAGGTCCTCTATCAGGCTACCTTGGCCAAGAGTTCCATGTTTTACAATATTACATTATCTCCCAGACTCTGTTGAAAAGCCTTCATGGTGCTATGCTAAAGGTGCGACATGGAGAGCTTTGCCTGTGTGATGGCTGGCCAGTCCCTAGTGTGTTTATTTTTTAGTGGGCTGGACCAAACAGTGCTGAAATAGCAGCTATTAATCCAAATGCCCTTTTTAAAATAGCAGCCAGTCTCACCGGCTCCAGCGGGCCCCTGCTGGCACTTTTGTTGGAATCATCGGCTGTCTGCATGTCCCCCATGCACAGCTGCATGGGGATCTGAATCTGGTCTATAAATCTGCAAAAACTGACACTCGAAATGGGGTCTGTATATTAATATCACTTTATTTCAGTCGTAGCTACGACTAAGGTCCAGTTGAGAGGCTAAAAGGCTTCAGATGCTTGTTGTTGGCTGTTTTTATGTCTTTTGAAATAAATTGATATTAATGGATGGACCCCGTTTCAAATGCCTGTTTTTACAGATTTAAGGACTCTAGGCTTAGACGGAAGCCTCGCCAGGCACAGACGTTCCAGCAGTGGGATTAGATGTGTGAGGGTCTAGCTGCTCCATGTTTCCTTATTACTCTAAATCTGGTCTCCACTGAACAGATCCAAACCTGCCATGAAGAAAAAAAGTATAATTTAAAAATTGTAAAAAAAAACAAAAGTGTATAGAAATAGAAAATTAAATAAATATACAGCATATATTGTGTGTGTTGCAATGTTGCATCAAAGGGGGAATAAAGCTTTCCTAAACTAAAACCCATACGTTTTCCTAAAATTCCCCAATGACTTACTATCTGCTAAAACCAATGGCCACTGCTCTGTACACATACTCTTAAGGTGCCCACACAACTTACAATTTATCTGCAGATTTTCTGTGGTCAGATGGAAAAAGTGCAACAGATTGGCCCAGGTGGAGTACACAGTTAAGTGTACATGGAGAAATCTGTTGCACCTTTTCCATCTGACCACAGAAAATCTGCAGATACATTGTAAGGTGTGTGGGCAGCTTTAGACCTTTTTCTGGTCTTTGATACAGTTGACCACCAGCTCCTCCTCAAAAATTCCACTCCATTAGCCTCCAAGACTCTGTTCTTTCCTGGTTCTCCTCCTATCTATTTTAGGGCATCTTCAGTGTCACCTACAACTCTTTCCCAGCACACTCACCAGCCAGCATGCAAAAAAAAAAAAAAAATTGTCTAACCGCTAAATTTACATATAAAAATATGTAATTTTTTTACATGATTTCATCTCAACCATATTAAATAATGTTAAACGTCAAACAAGGGGTAAGTGTATATACTGCATCCAGAATAATGTGAAACCTCGCGCCACAACTCCAATCAAGTTAAGCAGCAGCTGAAATCTGTGTGGTCAGATATATAGTATACAATTAATAATAAAAGCCACGCTGTTTGAATTAAACTGCAAAAGTGTCAGATATAGTAGATAGTGACCTTGAAATAATGTGATACAATGTGTAAAAAGTGTGAATCAAAGAAGAAACGCATGTGTATAACATGCACCTCAGTGTAAATACATTGCTACAAAACCCACACCCCTGATGAAGTCACGCCCATTGACGTAACGTACGTAGGGTGGAGTAGAGGAGGTGAGCGATTGCACACAGTGTCTTTGGCTGCTTACTAAAAACCTTACTTTTATCTATGATATGTGAGTAGTATCCTTTTTTAATAAAGTTTAGTATCCTTTTAAAACCATCTGCACTACGAGTCTCCACTTTTTATTTGATGCATGGGCCATTCGGATGAATTGTCTGCTCTCAACTCCTGAGACTGCAAGAGAGTCTGTACCTGAGAGGAGGAAATCACTGGGAGATGTTCGGCATCAGGTGCTTCATCTACCTGGTTTGAATTAGAGGAACAGCGCATACAGATCCTGGTGGGTCTCTGCTAAAGGTGAGGTGCATTCCAGAAGATTTCTCTGTTGATGGTCACAGGAGACTGAGATTATTTTACATTCAATGTTTTATCTTCTATTTTCCTAATGGACTATTGAAGATCCAGGATCATGGACATTTTTTAACCATTTATTATTTTCACTGTAGTGCATGTTATACACATTCGTTTTTTCTAGTTGTTATTCTTTTCACATTGCATCACATTGTTTCACAGCTAACATCTATTGTATGGTATATACTGCATCATTCATTAGAAATTAATTCAGTTTGAAATGTGTGTATCAATAGTAAAAATCCAAAAAATCTCTCTTCTGCTTCCTCTTATTAGGGGATCAATAATTTCCACAATCTGAAACTTCAATGATTATGTACTACAGGCATGGTATGTGGAGGAGTGCGCTGTGAGCAGCCGGCGTGTCAGAGTAAGCCGAGCTTTCATCCCCGACGAGGCAGAGACAGATGTGAGCCGTCACAGGAGGCCGAGCCGGCGGTGTGGGGGAGGAGTCAGCTATCAAAGGAGACCGAGCTCTTCTCCCCGCACCGCAGGCTCAGCCTCCTGTGACAGCGAGTCAGGATAGAGAGCGGGATACAGTCCATATACCCATTGCATTCAGAACCGCTGTTCCATCAATGAGAAGTGGGTGCAACGGACCCATCTTTCAGAGAACAAGGGGTCGCCCCAAACAAAGAGGGGCCTTAGCTGCTTCATCCACTGACAGCAAACGTCCCACGGAGAACCAGTCAACCGATAGTGACCAAGGTTTCCCTGCTGGCACTTCACACCAGGGTGACACCATACACCCTTTTCCTCTTACAGACGACGCAGACCACCCTGGCAGGGCCTGAAAACAACGAGGCATCAACACAAGAACGAACTGAGGGAGACAGAACAAGAAAACCCAGTGATTAGCCTCTCTGCCAGCACACTTTGAAACACGAGGTCCTCACCTCGGCCTCCAAGTGTAGAACTCACAATAATCTGAATGGGGAGGAATTCACTGGCCTCAAGGATCTGATGCAGGATTCATCTATTATAATTAAACCTGCTGACAAAGGGGGTGCCATAGTGGTCATGGACTATGCCAATTACAGAGATGGCATGTTGACATTACTGAGTGATGAAACCAGCTACAAAATCACCAACAGAGATATAATACAGAAAGCAACCTGTGAACTTAAAACTTTGGTTGAGATGGGCATCACTAATGGGTGGATGGTTGACAAACTGGCAAGCTTTCTCATTGATGATTACCCTAGGATAGCGGTGTTATATATACATATGCTACCCAAGGTCCACAAGGGTCTTAATCCACTTAAATGTTGCCCTTTCGTCTCAGTAACTGACTCAATCACACATCCTATGGCCAGGATGATTGACACCCCTCTACATTCACACCCAAAACACTTGCTTGACAATTTACCTATATCACAATTTATGGATTTTCTACGCATTTGTTCGGATCAAGACGCGTGCAACATACAACTCAAAACAATGTACTCCAAGTTTCGACAGAGAGGTTACCTGGACACTATACTTGATCATGCCCTTAAGCAGACGATCGATAAAATGTCTTCTGTTACACACATAGACAAATATTCTGGTGATAGATTACCCTTTATCCAGAGATTCAATGGGGCATCACATCTCATTCGCAGATCCACAATCAAGAATCTCAACATTCTACAGGCAGATAAACAGTTGACAGGCCCAAATATTCCCACGGGTTGCTATAAGTGCTTCAACTGTAACGTGTGCAGTGCACTCATCACAGGCGAAACATTCTCACATACATACAGTGGCAAGACATTTCGGATTAAGGGTTACCTAAACTGCATTACTGAAACGTGCGTTTATGTTTTAAAATGCCCATGTGGTCTAGAATACGTGGGTAAGACTATGGGACCTTTTAAACGGCGATTTCAAAAACATTGTAGCGACATCAGGTCTGCCATTAATACTGACGCAGCCGATTCCACAGCCCTCGGATGTGTGCGGCCTATCCAGGAACGAGTTTCTTTCCCCTGATGATGCCTGGGGCGCGGCTGGGTCCACGTCACTGTGACCTGCGCGGCGCCCCCCACACGAATTGTCAGAGCGTTACTATTGGCTGGCTGGGCACTCTGGACAGTGGCAGGCCACTCCCCCAACTCTGCCTAATAGCTTTCCAGCACCGACAGCTGTTTTCTTTATAAGATTCAGTGGCGGAACTGCCGCCGGTGCAGCCGGTGCCTCAGCCTGGGGAGGGGGGGTCAGCACCAGGGGCGGACTGGGCCTCTCTGCTGCCTCTAAAAATGGCCCCTGTCCGCGGCATAGAGGGCTGCCCTTGAGGAGCGAGCGGCTGCACAATTAGAAAGCCACATCTTTAGCGGCAGAGAGGCGGCGGAGGGAGGGAGCCACTGCAGCTGCGGCCGGATCATTTAACCACATTGAAATCCTATACCGTTTAATTCATTCAGGCGCTAACATTTACAGAAACGATCTCCCTTCCCAGTATTTGTAGTTTACAATTAACAATTCAGAGCATTTCGGTGAAGGATATGAATGTGGACTGTGTGGCCAATCAATGGAAGAAAAAAAAAGTGCCAGCCAGAACTATTGTCTGTACTGTCCATACTAGTGCTATCCAGTACCAGCGCCTGTGAATCCAGTACCTGTACCAGTACAATCCAGTTACAATGCCAGCAAAGCCAGTAACAGTACCAGCCAGAACTAGTGAATGTGGACTGTGTGGCAAAGGTGTGTGTATTGCTGGCAACATTGTCAACATGTTTTTAATTGGGTATTTAAGCGCTGTGAGAGGGTTATAAGAGTCTAGTAATCTCCTAAATGAATCAATTTTTTGTAAATCAATAAACATATTTTTAATATCTGGTTAATGGGCTTCCGTTGGTCATTCAAAGTGGCTCAATTCACTGTGTTTGTTCCCTGCAAAGCAATGTGATTGGTGGTTTAGGTGTTGTGTTTGAGCCTTTGACCGGCGTTAGATGCCCGGCTAACCGTCTGTTATGTCAGGAACTATACTCCCAGTGACCTTTTCTATTATGTTAATATGAACACCTATACAGACTCATCACTGCAGATGGACAAGTCAAGACAGCCACTCATAATCCACACAACAAATGTATCCATCTATGGCACAGACGACTAGGGCACCAAAACCCAGAAGCCATAAAAAGACATTATAAAGAGAGGCTTATCATAAGATATATAACCGTACTGCCCTGCCAAATGCTCATGTCTGCATGGAAGCAAAGGCCACACGTACCATACTGCCACAGCCCATCAAAGAAAAACCACTCAACCCTTGGAGCTTATACACAGTGACGTGTGCGGGCCAATAAGAACAGATATCTACTGACCTTCATTGATGATTATTCCAGGTACATAACAACTTATCTGATGAAGCACAAGAAGGAATCATCAGAAAAACTTCAAGAGATTGTAGCCATGTCCAGCAACAAATTCCAATGGAGACCAGGAATTATACGCACCGACAACGGAGGGGAATACATCAGTAAGGAAGTGGAATTATATTTAAAGAAACGGTATAGTACACCAGACCACCACACCATACACTCCTGAACAAAATGGTGTAGCAGAACAGAAAAAACGCACTCTAATAGAAATAGACAGATGCCAACCTACCTAAGAAGTACTGGGGAGAAGCAATCATGACTGCACCATACCTACAGAACAAACTACCATCAAAAGCCATTGCAAGTACCCTATTTGAAATGTGGCATGGATCAATGCCTAGCCCAGGGCACATTAGAGTGCCTGGATGTAAATATATTTACATCCAAAGGATAAGCGATCCAAATTGGAGAACACAGCCATATAAGGCATTCTGGTGGGCTATAGTGAACAAAGTAAGGGATATAGAATCCTCCACCCAAAGATTGACAAAGTCACAATAAGCCGCAGCGTTTATTTCGATGAGAACCCATCACCAGAAACAATGATCCTGGCAAACAACAAAAAATAGAGATAGATGGGGCTTTTAAGGTGTCAAAGAATGCAATTGAGGATAATACAACATAATAATATTACTCTAATGTGCCCTGGGCTAGGCATTGATCCATGCCTAGCCCAGGGCTAGGCACTGATCACATAATAATACAATATTATTATGTTGTATTATCCTCAATTGTATTCTTTGACACCTTAAAAGCCCCATCTATCTCTATTTTTTGTTGTTTACCTATATTAGGGGTGTGGTGTCCTTGTTCATGTAGTGATTTAAAACCTTTTGTATAATGATCCTGGCAAGTTGTGAAGTTAATTTGCCCAGTGAACCAGCAAAGGAAGCTGAGCAAAGTGAAGCCACATAGGAATCAGAACAAGGGGTGGAACTCACAATGAATAAGTTAAATTCCATGTTAAGTTCTGCTGAACAACTTAAAATTAGAAGATCCACTCGAGCATCAAAAGGGAATACCATCCCGCAAGCTGTCATATACTGCTAAGACACATAGCATACTCGAACCAACATTGTGGGACGACATAGCAAAATTACCAAAACGCGAAGCCAATCAATGGAAGAAAAAAAAATCACTCCAAAAAAATAAAACCTGGACACTCAAGAGCAAGCCATTATCGACATTCAATATTGCTCATCAGAAGAAAGGACTGTGGATGCACTGACTAAGCCATTGCCAAAGGATCGTCACAGTTTCCTTCGAGAGAAGCTAAATGTCATATAGCAAAGCATATGCTGTTGAGAAGGAGTGTTGGAAATACAACAGCCTATACTGATACGTACTGATTGTATTACTGACATACAGAGATGAAATTATGTCTTTTGAACTGTAGATGGTGCTGTAGGGCAACGTTAGTCTATGCTAGTTTTCTACATGCATGCTTATATCTATGCTATATAGGAAGTTCTCTATATATCTGTATAATGCAGTATTCTGATGTAATGTTCTCCTAAGCAAGTAAAACTTAATTCAGCATTCTTCAAGATCTCAGTGCTTCATCTAAACACCTAACCAATACCAGTAACAATGCCAGCACAGCAAGAACCAGTGTAATCCAGAACCAGTGCCTGTACAGTCCACACCAGTGCCATCCAGTACCAGTGCCTGTACAATCAGTACCAGTACCATCCAGTAACAATGTCAGCACATCAAGTACCAGTGCCAGCCAGAACTATTGCCTGTATAGTCTGTACCATTGCCATCCAGTACCAGTGCCATATATTAACAATGCCTGCACAGCCAGTACCAGTGTCTTCCAGAACTAGTGCCTGTACAGTCCACACAAGTACCATCCAGTAACAGTGCCTGTATATATAATACCAGTACCATCCATTAACAATGCCAGCACAGCCAGTACCAGTGCCAGCCAGAACTAGTGCCTGTACAGTCTGTTCCATTGCCATCCAGTACCAGTGCCTGTACATCCAGTACCAGTACCATCCCATAAAAATGCCAGCACAGCCAGTAGCAGTGTCATCCAGAACTACTGACTGTACTGTCCCTGCCAGTGCCATCCAGTACCAGTGCCACCACTACTAGTGCCTGTACAGCCAGTGCCATTACCAGTGCTAACACAGCCAGTACCAGTGCCATTCAGTACCAGTGCCGGCGGGAACTCGTGCACGTACAGTAGGTACCATTGTCATCCACTACCAGTGCCTGTACATTTAGTGGTACTGGTACAGCCACTAGCAATGCCAGCACAGCCAGTACCAATGTCATCCAGAACAAGTGCCTGTACAGTCCACATCAGTGACATTCAGTACCAGTGCCTGTACATTCAGTAACAGTACCATCTAGTAACAATGCCAATACAGCCAGTAACAGTACAAGCCATAACTAGTGTCTTTACTGTCCATACTAGTGCTATCCAGTACCAGCGCCTGTGAATCCAGTACCTGTACCAGTACAATCCAGTTACAATGCCAGCAAAGCCAGTAACAGTACCAGCCAGAACTAGTGAATGTGGACTGTGTGGCAAAGGTGTGTGTATTGCTGGCAACATTGTCAACATGTTTTTAATTGGGTATTTAAGCGCTGTGAGAGGGTTATAAGAGTCTAGTAATCTCCTAAATGAATCAATTTTTTGTAAATCAATAAACATATTTTTAATATCTGATTAATGGGCTTCCGTTGCACACCCAGTACGAGAACCATTCAGTAACAATGGCAGCACAGCCAGTACCAATCTCATCCAGAACAAATGCCTTTACAGTCCACACCAGTGACATCCAGTACCAATGCCTGTACATTCAGTAACAGTACCATCTAGTAACAATGCCAATACAGCCAGTAACAGTTCAAGCCATAACTAGTGTCTGTACTGTCCATACTAGTGCTATCCAGTACCAGTGCCTGTAAATCCAGTACCAGTACCATCCAGTTACAATTCCAGCAAAGCCAGTAACAGTGCCAGCCAGAACTATTGTCTGTACTGTCCATACTAGTGCTATCCAGTACCAGCGCCTGTGAATCCAGTACCTGTACCAGTACAATCCAGTTACATTGCCAGCAAAGCCAGTAACAGTACCAGCCAGAACTAGTGCCTGTACTGTCCATACCAGTGGCATAACAACCTGGGGGGCTTTGTGGCTACCCCAGGCACAGAGATGGGGGGGTTCCAACCAGCCGGGCGCACACACAGCTCCACAAAGTGAGGGCACTAATCCTAACACTGCTCTCGCATTAGGCGGTGAAGGAATGAGAGGCAGCGAATGGGCGGGGATGCAGCATGTGTTTAGTCAGCCCGTGCTCCTCTGATTCCGCTGCTAAAGCCTGAGAATGCTGACTGGAGAGCAGATGGGCCGCAGAGGGGATATAGGACACTACATGGGACACCTGGGCAGCTGACCTCATTGAGTCCCTCTGCCCACCATATAACCTTTATATTTATATAGTCTTACAGATACAACCGGCCCTTTGAGGGCAACCATAATATATACATACACTGTATATACACAATATTGCCAAAAGTATTGGGACACCCCTCCAAATCATTGGATTCAGGTGTTACAATCACCTCCATGGCCACAGGTGTATAAAATCAAGCACCTAGGCATACAGACTGCTTCTACAAACTAGGGATGCACAGATACTTTTTGAGTACCAGTACAGATACTTGGCATTTTCATGAGAACTAGCAGGGTTGCATCGGTTGCAGCTGGGACCAGGCTCTGGCGCTCCACCACTGTCCTGAAATCATTAGTCTGTATTGTTTTAGAAAAACTGTCACATGACAATAAACAAAAATGTACCTGTACTCGTACTCGCAAAACTGGTATCTGTGCATCACTTTATTTATAGTTATAAAAACATAATCGTACATTAAAACAGAGATGTACAAATTCCAGGAGCTCCGTGTGCTCCTTACAAATGACAGCTGCCTCCTAATTTTTGAATTTTTCTCTAGTGTAGTCTTGGAGCCCAAAAGTATCGGTACATGTACTCGTACTTGTACCGAGTACTGTACTTGGTATCTGTGCAACCCTACTACAAACATTTGTGAAAGAAATGGGTATCCATCAAATCATAGCATCTGACGAAGCCCAGAAGGAGGCAGGAGGAAACGCGTAAACGTGCTCTTGGACAGCCCGACTCCATGTCTCATGGTACAACAAACCAAATAAGCTGAAAACTGGGCTTTAAAATTCACCACTATTTGTCAGGAGTTTTCTACAACAATGACAGAAATAATCATCGGCTAAATGCTTACTACCTGAAAGTAATTTGAGAAAATATATCTATAGCTATGATTTGTTGGATTTCAGATAGTGCATGTAATTGGGAAAAGGCACTAATAAAACGGAAGGCTGGCTGTGACTATAGACTGACATTTAAATTCCCGTGCAGAGTCTGAGCGGTGTGCCCATCTCAACAAAGTAAACAGTAAAGGTGGCCATACACTTTACAACCATCGCAAGACCTTAGTCTTGCGATGGTTGTAAAGTACTTAAAAAAACGTACGATCTGCCCATCTTGGACAGGCAGATCGTACTTGCGATCATCGCAAGCCCGCCCGCTTGAGGGGCGGGCTTGCGATGACTGCAACGAGGGGCGGGCTTGCAAGCACGGCAAACGGGCAGTGTGCGCGTGCGCACACCGGTCCGTTCGTCAGTTGTCGAACAAGCAGGCCACTCACTCGCCGAGAATCGTACGATTCCCGGCGGGTTTTCCAGCCTGCTTGTTCGATGGAAGTGTATGGGCACCTTTAGACACTTATCTGCTTTAACCACATGCATCGGTCAGTATATGTGTTAATAGACTGCATAGATTTCACCAATAGCCGTATTTATGTCAAACCCTGACACTGAATATCTTCCACATATACGGCAATTATTTTAATCTGCGGATACAATGACTGGTCAGTGATCCAGCGGCTGCTAGTCACACTGTTTTAATTTGGATACTAAGTAAAGAACAGGATTACTTTCATGCCTTTAAAATGAGATTACGCTGTTTCACAAATCTTCTCCTTTTTTCTTTCTGATATTACTAATCAATACATATACTCTTTTAACCACTTCAAGACCAGGTGTTTAGACCCCCT